>NC_088397.1:91745248-91915248 GCF_034236695.1 Oncorhynchus nerka | reverse complement strand
GAAACCTAGAGAGGAACCAGGCTATGTGGGGTGGCCAGTCCTCTTCTGGCTGTGCCGGGTGGAGATTATAACAGAACATGGCCAAGATGTTCAAATGTTCATAAATGACCAGCATGGTCCAATAATAATAAGGCAGAACAGTTGAAACTGGAGCAGCAGCACAGTCAGGTGGAAGTTGAAACTGGAACAGCAGCATGGCCAGGTGGACTGGGGACAGCAAGGAGTCATCATGTCAGGTAGTCCTGGGGCATGGTCCTAGGGCTCAGGTCAGTTGAAACTGGAACAGCAGCATGGCCAGGTGGACTGGGGACAGCAAGGAGTCATCATGTCAGGTGGTCCTGGGGCATGGTCCTAGGGCTCAGGTCCTCCGAGAGAGAGAAGGAAAGAGAGAAGGAGAGAATTAGAGAACGCACACTCAGATTCACACAGGACACCGAATAGGACAGGAAAAGTACTCCAGATATAACAAACTGACCCCAGCCCCCCGACACATAAACGACTGCAGCATAAATACTGGAGGCTGAGACAGGAGGGGTCAGGAGACACTGTGGCCCCATTCCGAGGACACCCCCGGACAGGGCCAAACAGGAAGGATATAACCCCACCCACTTTGCCAAAGCACAGCCCCCACACCACTAGAGGGATATCTTCAACCACCAACTTACCATCCTGAGACAAGGCTGAGTATAGCCCACAAAGATCTCCGCCACGGCACAACCCAAGGGGGGGCGCCAACCCAGACAGGATGGCCACAACAGTGAATCAATGCACTCAGGTGACGCACCCCCTCCAGGGACGACATGAGAGAGCCCCAGTAAGCCAGTGACTCAGCCCCTGTAATAGGGTTAGAGGCAGAGAATCCCAGTG
Organism: Oncorhynchus nerka; assembly: GCF_034236695.1. Classification (NCBI taxonomy): domain Eukaryota; kingdom Metazoa; phylum Chordata; class Actinopteri; order Salmoniformes; family Salmonidae; genus Oncorhynchus; species Oncorhynchus nerka. The sequence goes on along the minus strand of NC_088397.1, from coordinate 91,914,381 downwards.
GAAAGAGGGGAACCGGCCAGGCAGAGACAGCAAGGGCGGTTCGTTGCTCCAGAGCCTTTCCGTTCACCTTCCCACTCCTGGGCCAGACTACACTCAATCATATGACCCACTGAAGAGATGAGTCTCCATAGTCTATAAGGACTCTCCACTCCATAGTCTGAGGACTCTCCACTCCACAGTCTATAAGGACTCTCCACTCCATAGTCTATAAGGACTCTCCACTCCATAGTCTGAGGACTCTCCACTCCACAGTCTATAAGGACTCTCCACTCCATAGTAAAATCATTTTGAACAGTCACCCAATTCCAAGTCGGATACTTTATACAACTTTTTGTACAGAAATACAATGGTTCATTGGATCAGTCTAACACTTTGCACATACACTGCTACCATCTAGTGGCCAAAATCTAAATTGCTCCTAGATTCCTAAGTCGTATATTGGCCTTTCTCTTGCATTTCAAAGATGATGCAACAAAAAAAAATGAAAGTGCATGTATTTTTCTTCGTATTATCTTTTACCAGATCTAATGTGTTATATTCTCCTACAGTCATTTAACATTTCAACAAACTTCAAAGTGTTTATTTTCAAATGGTATCAACAATACGCATATCCTTGCTTCAGGTCCTGAGCTACAGGTAGTTAGATTTGGGTATGTCATTTTAGGCAATCCTTACTAAGAGACAATAAGGACTCTCCACGATATAGTCTTTAAGGACTCTAAACTCCATATTCTATAAGGACTCTCTTCTCCTCTCCCTCCTCTTCCTCTCCTCTCCTCCTCTCCTCTCCTCTCCTCTCCTCTCCTCTCCTCTCCTCTCCTCTCCCTCTTCATCTTCCTCTCCTCTCCCTCCTCTTCCTCATCAACCAAGATTTTTACCTTATTTTACCATCTATCTCCCTACCTACCTACCTACCTACCTACCTACCTACCAACTCACACAGGAGCATCAACCTTGGCTGCTGGACAGATCTGTATTCCAATTCCAAACAAAGTGCATATATAAAGCATATTATCTTTGTAAGAAATTCTGACCTAAAGGTGACAAAATATACTTTACAGGAGGTGTTTTCATTCATGTTTTCATATTGTTTTCTAAAACAGAAGATGTGGAAACCTATCAAGGTATCAGTCAAAGGTATCCACAGTAAGAGGAGAGGAGAGGAGAGGAGAGGAGAGCGGTCCCTGGATCTGTGAATTACATCTCGACTAGCAGGGAGGGGTTCTGGCAGAAAGTGTCAGAATGTAGTTCTGAATGACAGAGGTCCCCCTAGAGGTCCCTTAGGGATTTACACATCAAAACACACAACAGTAATTTCACCCCATCCCCCAGCCAGCTTAGACTAGAAAAATTCTGAAAGGGACAACTCATCTCAGACATTTTATACCTCAGAAGCGTTCTGACTAAAGGGAAAACTGTAGTGGTCTTAGTCCACAGTCTGACTAAAGGGAGAACTGTAGTGGTCTCAGTCCACAGTCTGACTAACGGGAGAACTGAAGTGGTCTCAGTCCACATTCCGACTAAAGGGAGAACTGAAGTGGTTTCAGTCAATGTTCTGACTAAAGGGAGAACTGAAGTGGTCCCAGTCCACATTCTGACTAACGGGAGAACTGAAGTGGTTTCACTCAATGTTCTGACTAAAGGGAGAACTGAAGTGGTCTTAGTCCACGTTTTGACTAAAGGGAGAACTGAAGTGGTCTCAGTCCACGTTCTGACTAAAGGGAGAACTGTAGTGGTGTCTGTCCATGTTCTGACTAAAGGGAGAACAGAAGCGGTCTTAGTCCATGTTCTGACTAAAGGGAGAACAGAAGCGGTCTTAGTCCACGTTCTGACTAAAGGGAGAACTGTAGTGGTCTCCGTCCATGTTCTGACTAAAGGGAGAACAGAAGCGGTCTTAGTCCATGTTCTGACTAAAGGGAGAACTGTAGTGGTCTCCGTCCATGTTCTGACTAAAGGGAGAACAGAAGCGGTCTTAGTCCACGTTCTGACTAAAGGGAGAACTGTTGTGGTCTCCGTCCATGTTCTGACTAAAGGGAGAACAGAATCGGTCTTAGTCCATGTTCTGACTAAAGAGAGAACAGAAGCGGTCTTAGTCCACGTTCTGACTAAAGGGAGAACTGTAGTGGTTTTAGTCCACGTTCTGACTAAAGGGAGAACTGTAGTGTTCTCCGTCCATGTTCTGACTAAAGGGACAACAGACCCTTTTAAAGAAGCAGTGTGTCTGAGTAGCATCATATCTTCACAAAGCTGAACAACTCTGTTCTTAGCAAATCAAATCAAATTGTATTGGTCATATACAAATATTTAGCAGATATTATTGTGGGTGTATCCAAATGCTTGTGTTCCTAGCTCCAACAGTGCAGTAGTATCTAACAATTCAAAACAAAACACAAATCTAAAAGTAAAAGAATGCAAATAATAAATATATAAATATTAGGATGAGCAATGTCAGAGCAGCATTGACTAAAATACAGTAGAATAGAACAGTATGCACATATGAGATGAGTAAAGCAGTATGTAAACATTATTAAAGTGTCTAGTGTTCCATTGAATTCAGTATTAAAAAATAGAAAGAATATGGTGCTCCGTGGGATGCTCAAAGTTTTTCTATAACCCAACCCGTATCTGTACTCCTCCACAAAGTTATCCCTGACATATTTGGAGAGCTCCTTGGTCTTCATAGTGCCACTTCCTTGGTGGTGCCCCTTGTTTAGTGGTGTTGCAGTCCATGGGGCTTTTCAGAACAAGTGTATGTATACTGAGATCATGTGACAGATCATGTGACACTTAGATTGCACACAGGTGGACTTTATTTAACTAATTGTGTGACTTCTGAGGTAATTGGTTGCACCAAATCTTTTTTAGAATACATATATACTCACCACTTTTCAAATTTTTTTTTAAACATTTGTTTAAGCAACTTTTTTTTATTTCACTTCACAAATTTGTACTATTTTGTGTATGTCCATGACATGAAATGCAAATAAAAATATATTTAAATTACAGGTTGTAATGCAACAAAATAGGAAAAACTCCAAGGGGTATGAATAATTTTGCAAGAGACTGTAGCTCAGCCTTCAACACCATAGTACCCTCCAAGCTCATCATGAAGTTTGGGGCCTAGGGTCTGAAACGCCGCTCTGTGCAACTGGGTCCTGGACTTCCTGATGCACCCCCAGGTGGTGAAGGTAGGTAACGACACCTCCACTTCGCTGATCCTCAACACTGGGGCACCACAAGGGTGTGTGCTCAGCCCTCTCCTGTACTCCCTGTTCACCCACGACTGCACGGCCACGCACGCCTCCAACTCATACATCAAGACTGCAGACGACACAACAGTAGTAGGCCTGATTACCAACAATGGCGAGATACCCTACAGGGAGGAGGTGAGGGCCCTTGCAGAGTTGTGCCACAAAAGTAACCTCTCCCTCAACATTAACAAAATGATGGAGCTGGAACGTGGACTTCAGGAAACAGCAGGAGTATGTCCTTAACCACATTGACGGGACCGCAGTGGAGAAGGTGGAAACCACTTACAATCTGAAATGGTCCAACCACACAGACAGTGTGGTGAAGAAAGCGCAACAGCTCCTCTTCAACCTCAGGAGGCTGAAGAAATTTGGCTTGGCCCCTAAGGCCCTCAGAAACTTTTACAGATGCACAATTGAAAGCATCCTGTTGTGCTGTGTCACCACCTGATATGGCAATTGCACCACCTGAAACTGCAGGGCTCTCCAGAGGGTGGTACGGTCTGCCTAACACATCACCGGGGTACACTGCTTGCCCTCCAGGACACCTACAGCACCTGATGTCACAGGAAGGCCAAAAAGATCATCAAGGACATCGACCACCCGAACCACGGCCAGTTCACCCCGCTATCATCGAGAAGGCGAGATCAGTACAGGTACATCAAAGCTGGGGCCGAGAGACTGAAAAAAGCTTAGATTTTAAGGCCATAAAACTGTTCAATAGCCATCATTAGCCGGCTACCACCCGGCTGCTCAACCCTGAACCTTAGAGGCTGCTGCCCTGTATACATAGAAACTGAATCACTGGTCACTTTAACCTCTCTTGGGTAGGGGGCAGTATATTGAATTTCGGATAAATGGGGTGCCCAATGTAAACTGCCTGTTACTCAGGCCCAGAAGTTAGGATATACATATTGGTAGATTTGGATAGAAAACACTCTAAAGTTTCCAAACATGTTAAAATAATGTCTGTGAGTATAACATAACTGATATGGCAAGTGAAAACCTGAGGAAAATCCATCCAGGAAGTGGGAAATCTGAGGTTTGTAGGGGGAGCGAATAAGAGCTGTTTGAACCAGTGTTCTGGTTGAAAGCCTTTAGTTTAGTCACACGCGTGGCCGTGAGCACGAGCTCAGTTCCCTTTCATTTCTAAAGACAAAGGAATTGTCCGGTTGGAATATTTTTGAAGATTTATGATAAAAACATCCTAAAGATTGATTCTATACATCGTTTGACATGTTTCTACAAACTGTAATGGAACTATTTTGACTTTTCGTCTGAACTTAGTGCCCGCTCATTGTGCATTTGGATTACAGGACTAAACTCACGAACAAAAAGGAGATATTCGGACATAAAGATTAACTTTATCGAACAAAACGAACATTTGTTGTCTAACATAGACACCTGGGAGTGCCATCAGATGAAGATCATCAAAGAATAGTGATGAATTTTAAAGCTATTTCTGACTTTTGTGACACCAATCCTTGGTTGGAAAATGTCTGTATGGTTTTCTGTGGCTAGCCACTGACCTAACATAATCGCATGGTGTGCTTTTGCCCGTAAAACCTTTTTGAAATCTGACACAGCGGTTGCATTAAGGAGAAGTTTATCTTTAACTAGTTGCTCCTACCCTCTACTTTTTTGAACATTTTGTTAAAAATCGCGCAACATTTCAGCGCCCTGCTACTCATGCCAGGAATATAGTACGTTCATATGGTTAGAATGTGTGTATAGGAAACCCTCGGACGTTTTTAAAACTGGTTAAATCACGACTGTGGCTATTACATAACGTGCGTTACATCGGAAAGCGCAGGAAAACCTGATCACAGAAAATGGAAATAAATATCCTTGCGCCACTTCCAGCAATTGTTAACAGTGAGCCAAATTAGATAAGACCGAGCATTCAACTCCCACAGCATCCCCATGTAGTCGAGTATCTTGTGAATTTAATCCTCTTTGATTCTTGGTTGAACCGAAAGAGGGGCACGACGTACCTCCGGTCTCCGCCCAGATCATTCCGGAAGAGCTCTCTCCTGAAATTTTTTCCAAGACGACAGCTAATGATATGTACATCGCCTACGGATGATTTTTATCGCTTATTAACGTTTACTAATACCTAAAGTAGCATTACAAACGTATTTCGAAGTGTTTTGTGAAAGTTTATCGTCTACTTTTTGAATTTTAAAAAATGACGTTACGTTGTGAAATCGCTGTTTTTTTCGTTTATCACACAGTCTACATATAACGATATCTTGGCTTTATATGGCCCGATTTAATCGAAATAAAGACCCAATAGTGTTTATGGGACATCTAGGAGTGCCAACAAAGAAGATGGTGAAAGGTAATGACTGTTTTCTATTTTATTGTGCGGTTTGTGTAACGCCGAAATGCTAATTATTTTGTTTACGTCCCCTGCTGTGCTTTTCTGTTGTAGTGTATTGGTGCATGCTATCAGATAATAGCTTCTCATGCTATCGCCGAAAAGCATTTTAAAAATCGGACTTGTTGCCTGGATTCACAACGAGTGTAGCTTTAATTTGATACCCTGCATGTGTATTTTAATGAACTTTTGAGTTTTAACTAATACTATTAGCATTTAGCGTAGCGCATTTGCATTTCCAGAGCTCTAGTTGGGACGCAAGCGTCCCAGGTAGAGGTAAGAGGTTAACTTCATACTACACCCCCCCGCATGCGGGTTCCTGACTACAGCCTCAAGCTCATTACCATAACGCAACGTTAGCGATTTCTAAAAATCGCAAATGAAATGAAATAAATATGCCTGCTCTCAAGCTTATCCTTTTCTTAACAATCCTGTCATCTCAGATTTTCAAAATATGCTTTTGAACCAGAGAAAATCAATCATTTGTGTGTTGATAGCTAGCTTAGCATTTAGCGTTAGCATTTAGCACGCAACATATTCACAAAAACCAGCAAAGGAATCAAATAAAATAATTTACCTTTGAAGAACTTCAGATGTTTCAATGAGGAGACTCTCAGTTACATAGCAGATGTCCAGTTTTTCCTGAAAGATTCTTTGTGTAGGACACATCGTTCCGTTTTGTTACTATGCATTTGGCTACCGAAACTAACCGAAAATTCAGTCACCTACACGTCGAACTTTTTTCCGAATTAACTCCATAATATCGACTGAAACATGGCAAACGTTGTTTGAATCAATCCTCAAGGTGTTTTGTCATATATCTCTTCATTGAAATGTCATTCCTGGAAGCTTGCCTTGTTCTCAGAATCGCATGGAAAAATACTAGTAGCTGAGTTTTACGCACCAATTTCCACGCAGGACACCGTGCGGGACACCTGGTAAATGTAGTCTCTTATGGTCAATCTTCCAATGATATGCCTGCAAATACGTCACAATGTTGCAGACACCTTGGGGAAACGACAGAAAGTGCAGGCTCATTCCTGGCGCATTCACAGCCATATAAGGAGATCATGGAAAACGTAGCTTCGGAAATCCTGTTCATTTCCTGGTTGCTGAAACATCTTGGTTTTGCCTGAAGGTTTTGTTCTAGGGCACTCACAGTGAAAATCTTTGCAGTTCTGGAAACGTCAGAGTGTTTTCTTTCCAAAGCTATCAATTCCATGCATAGTCGAGCATCTTTTCGTGACAAAATATTGCGCTTAAAACGGGCACGTCTTTTTATCCAAAAATGAAATACTGCCCCTAGAGTCCAGGTTAATCGTATGTTAAACACTTGTATCTTAGATCAATGTTTACGATGAGTATTTCTGTAATTTGATGGGGCTCTCTGCGCTTTCACCGAATGTTTGTTTGAGACAATTTTCAAATGAGGTATTTGGACATGAAGATGAACTTTATCGAACAAAAGACACATTTATTGTCTAACATGGCGTCCTGGGAGTACCGTCTGATGAAGATCATCAAAGGTTAATGATTCATTTAATCGCTATTTCTGACTTTTGTGAGCCCTCTCCTTGGCTGGAAAATGGCTGTATGGTTTTCTGTGACTAGGTGCTGACCTAACAATCGCATGGTGCGCTTTCGCAGTAAAGCCTTTTTGAAATCGGACACTGTGGTTGGATTTACAAGAAGTTTATCATTAAAATGGTGGATAATACTTGTATGTTTGAGGAATTTTAATTATGGGATTTCTGTTGTTTTGAATTTGGCGCCCTGCAATTTCACTGGCTGTTGTCAAGGTGGGACGCTACCGTTCCACTTGTACCAGAGAGGTTCAGCAGTATTTTGATACATAACACTTCTATTGTTATGAATGTTTAATTTGACTATTTCTGTTTTTGAATTTCGTGCGCTGCAATTTCCCTGGATGTTGTCAAATCAATCCCGTTAGCGGGATCCGAGCGGGAATGGGGGCGAAGGGATCCCTAAGAGGTTAGTAAAAATAAGCTACTTGGTGTTTGCCAAAAGGCATGTGGGAAACTCCCCAAACATATGGAAGAAGGTACTCTGGTGAGATGAGACTAAAATGTAGTTTTTTGGCCACCAAGGAAAACTCTATGTCTGACGCAAACCCAACACCTCTCATCACCAAGAGAACACCACCCCCACAGTGAAGCATGGTGGTGGCCGCATCATGCTGTGGGGATTTTCTTCATCGGCAGGGAGTGGGAAACGGGTCAGAATTGAAGGAGTGATGGATGGAGCTAAATACAGGGAAACCTGTTTCAATCTTCCAGAGAATTGAAACTGGGACAGAGGTTCACCTTCCAGCAGGACAATGGCCATAAGCATACTGCCTCAAGCAACACTTGAGTGGTTTAAGGGGAAACATTTGCATGGCCTAGTCAAAGCCCAGACTTCAATAAAATTTGAGAATATGTGGTATGACTTAAAAATGCTGTACATCAGCGGAACCCATCCAACTTGAAGCAGCTGGAGCAGTTTTGCCTTGAAGAATGTGCAAAAATCCCAGTGGCTAGATGTGCCAAGTTTATAGAGACATACCCCAAGAGACTTGGAGCTGTAATTGCTGCAAAAGGTGGCTCTACAAAGTATTGGTCTTTGGGGGGTGAATAGTTATGCATGTTCAAGTTCTCTGTTTTTTGTCTTTATTCTTTATTCTTGTTTGTTTCACAATAGAAAACATTTTGCATCTTCAAAGTGGTAGGCATGTCGTGTAAATCAAATGATACAAACCCCCCCAAAATCTATTTTAATTCCAGGCTGTAAGGAAACAAAATAGGAAAAATGCCAAGGGGGGTGAAGACTTTCACAGTGAACAGCATTCTGACATAAGTATTCCTCTTTTCCAGATGGGATAGGGCAGTGTGCAGTGCGATGGCGATTGCATCGTCTGTGGATCTATTGGCGAGGTAAGCAAATCGAAGTTGGTCTAGGGTGTCAGGTAAGATGGATCTTTATCTAGCCTCTCAAAGCACTTCATGATGACATAAGTGAGTGATACGAGGCAAAAATAAATGATTTAATGTACCTTTGCTTTCTTGGAGACAGGAACAATGGTGGACATCTTGAAGCAAGTGGGGACAGCAGACTGGGATAGGGAGAGATTGAATATGTCCAGCCAGCTGGTCTGCACATGCTCTAAGGACGCTGCTAGGGCCGGAAGCTAAAATGTCTTACTGACGTCAGCCACGGAGAACGAGAGTCCACAGTCCTTGGGAGCGGGCCACGTCGGTACCACTGTGTTATCTTCAAAGCAAGCGAAGAAGGTGTCTAGCTTGTCTGGCTGGATTTCCTTTTGTAATCCGTGATTGTCTGTAGACCTACACATACATCTCACGTCTGAGTCATTGAATTGCGACTCCAATTTGTCTCTGTCCTGACGTTTTGCCTGTTTGATTTCCTTACGGAGGGAATAACTGCACCAGGTGTTCCAAACCTTCTTTTTCATTTGCCAGCATGATGAGATCTACCAGTCTCTAAATCTAAACCAACCAACAAAATGTATGAAATGCAACACACCAGTGAGTATGGACCTGCTGCTATGATACCTACAGTTGAAGTTGGAAGTTTGCATACACCTTAGCCAAATACATTTAGTTCAGTTTTTCACAATTCCTGACATTTTATCCTAGTAAAAATTCCCTGTCTTAGGTCAGTTAGGATCACCACTTTATTTTAAGAATGTGAAATGTAAGAATAATAGTAGAGAGAATGTGGAGATTTATTTCAGCTTTTATTTATTTCATCACATTCCCAGTGGGTCAGAAGTATACATACACTCAATTAGTATTTGGTAGCATTGCCTTTAAATTGTTTAACTTGGGTCAAACATTTCGGGTAACCTTCCACAACCTTCCCACAATAATTTGGATGAATTTTGACCCATTCCTCCTGACAGAGCTGGTGTAACTGATTCAGGTATGTAGGCCTCCTTCCTCACACACACTTGTTCAGTTCTGCCCACATATGTTCTATAGGATTGAGATCAGGGCTTTGTGATGGTCACTCCAATACCTTGACTTTGTTATCCTTAGGCCATTTTGCCACAACTTTGGAAGTATGCTTGGGGTCATTGTCCATTTGGAAGACCCATTTGCGAACAAGCTTTATTAACTGATGTCTTGAGATGTTGCTTCAATATATATCCACGTAATTTTCCTTCCTCATAATTGTCCTTCCTTTTGTGAAGTGCACCAGTCCCTCCTGTACAACATGTTTTGCTACCACCCCCATGCTTCACGGTTGGGATGGTATTCTTCGGCTTGCAAGCATCCCCCTTTTTCCTCCAAACATAATAATGGTCATTATGGCCAAACAGTTATATTTTTGTTTCATCAGACCAGAGGACATTTCTTTAAAAAGTACGATCTTTGTCCCCATGTGCAGTTGCAAACCGTAGTCTGGCTTTTTTATGGTGATTTTGAAGCAGTGGCTTCTTCCTTGCTGAGCGGCATTTCAGGTTATGTTGATATAGGACTCGTTTTACTGTGGATAAAAATACTCTTGTACCTTTTTAGCCTATCAGAAGCTTGTAAAGCCATGAGATAATTTTCTGGAATTTCCAAACTGTTTAAAGGCACAGTCAACTTAGTGTATGTAAACTGACCCACTGGAATTGTGATACAGTGAATTATAAGTGAAATAATCTGTCTCTAAACAATTGTTGAGAAAATTACTTGTGTCATGCACAAAGAAGATGTCCTTACCGACTTGCCAAAACTATAGTTTGTTAACAAGAAATGTGTGGAGTGGTTGAAAAACAAGTTTTTAATGACTCACATCTTCTGATGTTGGGATTCTTCTCCTCTAGCATTAGCTCCCAGAACTCTTCCTTCATCTCAGTGGTTACCCTGGTTTTCAGCTGAATGTCATTTTGATGGGTGAGAATTTCAGTTTCTGCTATAGTTGTATCCAACTGAAAAAGTGATCTGATTTTCCACATTTATCTCTGTGCCAAACGGAAGCACATGTAAGTGGCAATAGGCTCAAGTGATGCAAAGTCAGTGAAATGACTGTCAAACTCAGATGAGATGCTCTGGACTTGCTCCACATAAGGTGCACTGTCAAGCTGTGCTGTATCTTTGTCCCTGACGTTCAGGTTCTGAATGCATGTGTTGAAAGAAGTGCAGGTCCTTACTTTGCAGCTTTCTCGTGAGCAGTTGTAGTTTGCATTTAAAAGTGTTCACAGAGCTGATCATATCCATTACATGTTTGCCTTTTCCTTGCAGTTCTACATTCAATTCATTAAGCACGTAAGTTAGATCAGAGAGAAAAGCTATGCATATTTTGCATGTTTGGAGACCTTGAGAAACTCCTGGAGTTCAGGCAACAACTCACTGAATCTCCCTAAAAATGTACATCGGCTCAGCCACCACACACATCTGTGTGCAGCATCAGGTCTGTGCGCGCCGCTTCAGTCTCTTCTAAGTGAGTGCGAAATAGCCTCCGCTGTAGGCTTCTTGATCGAATAGAACACACAATCTTCATCGCAACAACCATCACCTCTTTCATGTTTAACATCTTCCCACACAAAGCTTGCTGATGAATTACGCAGTGATAAACTAAGAAAGTTCGGGAAAGAATCATCCCGTTTGCTCAATGCAACGAACCCAGTAATGCAACCTGCCATAGTGGGTGACCCATCGGTAGTCAAGCTTACAAAAGGGCAGTTGGAATTTGTTAGAAAACTGAGTAGTGAGTAGTTCTTCCTTTGCACTCATGTTGTCAAATACCTTTCTGATGAAAATGCAGAACTGTGCCACATCTACCATATCTGTGGACTCATCAAACTGGAGGGAATAACAATCGCCGTTGTCAATATCCTTCTTCAGTTGATCCTCGAGGTTCTCCGCTTATTCCCTCACATCTTCTTGTCACCGTATTTCTGGACAACTGAATGTGGCAGCCATAATTTCAGTCTTACTCTTAAAATCCCCAAACACTGAGTCTGCAGCCTCAATAAATGCTTCCTTGATCATCTTCCCATCTTTGAACGACTTTTGATGCTTCGCTTGAACACAACAAGAGGCTATGGGTGCCGCCTTCTGTTTAGACACAGGCCAGTGAAAATTGACTGCTGTGCTGACAGTAGATTTTTTTTATTTCTATTACCTTTCTTCTTTGTAATTCAGTCTTTGCTGGAAAATCTTTTTATTGTTTTTTTGTGTTGTTTATAAAATGTTGTACAATGTTACCTTTCTTTGGAATGCTATTATGGCAAATGAGACACACACATTTAGATTTTGACATAACAAAAAAAAGTATCCTCCTCCCATAACTTGTTGAAATGATACGTTTTCTGTTATTTTGTATCCTTCCCTTATTATGAATTTTGTGAAAAATGGCTAAACAATGTATACATTTAACTATAACTATAACAAATTGAATTCTACCCTGTTTCACTATATCTGATTTATAATGTTAGTTCATCAGAAAGAGGTTATGTAGCATGGATAAAGGGAAACCATTGTGGAAGAAGGAATGTCCGTCTAAAGTAAGCAAAGAGGATCATTAACCTATGTTTGAACCGACCCGGCTATAACTCTGTGGATATAAGATAAGGCAGCGAGAGCCCCTCCAGGTTTTCCGTATCTGGGGGGGAACTGGAACTGTCTGCTAAGGGGTAATAAACTATTGTGAGACTTCAGGAGTTAATCCAGATATAGTGTGTCAGGTATGTGCGCTAGTGAGTTGGAATTAACTTTTGAATTTGCTTTGTCCTGGTCGGAGAGGAGGAGAGACATTTTTAAAACCTATGACGTCATATGTTTTATATAAACTGTTGTACATGGTACTATGAACAGCGCTCTCGATAATAAATGCTATTGCCTAATTTTGGTAGACTGGTCTCTGTCTATTTTATGCAAATAAGGATCTTACAAATTCTTAGAAACAGACAGAGTGATTTTAATTGAATTGGTTAATGAAAACATATAGGAATTGTAGAATTCCTTTAACATCCCTTCACTCATTACTGCTGCTGTCGACCACACAACTTAATAAAAATGTTTAAAAAATAATCTAGCTACAAAGTTAGCTAGCTAGCAACCTGCCTGGCATCACTGTCACCTCGACTTGGAGCGGGCGACATCTGACCACACTAACGAGGCATATGTCAATAAGCGGGCAGGGACTGGTCATAATTTATGTAAATCATGTGACTTTTCAGACATTGCTGTGAATGGAGGACTGTGGAATGTTAAAATAGAAAACGATTATAGGCATTGACTTATAAGGCTGAATTTTAGTAGATGTATAATCATCTCATGATAGACTGGCAAGCACTCTGCAATTGTCCACCCCTGATGTACACTGTTTGTATTCAACCATATTCCCAGTCACCTTGCCATGGTTAAATGCAGTGGTTCGCACTTTCAGTTTTAGGCGAATGCTGTCATCTATCCACGGTTTCTGGTTTGGGTAGGTTTTAATTGTCACCGTGGGAACAACATCCCTTATACACTTCCTGATGAACTCAGTCACCGTGTTCATGACTATTTCATGGGCATATCCCAGCCTGTGTGATCAAAACAGTCTTGAAGCATGGATTTCGATTGGTGTTGAATAGACCTTAGCAGGGGTACTTCCTGTTTGAGTTTCTGCCTATAGGAAGGGAGGAGCAAAATGGAGTCGTGATCTGATTTACCGAGGGGAGGGTGGGGGAAGGGCTTGTAAACATCTCAAAAAGGTGAGTAGCAGTGATCTAGTCTTTTTCCTAAGCGAGTGCTACAGTCAATGTGTTGTTAGAACTTTGGTAACATTTTCCTTATATTTTCTTTGTTAAAATCCTCACTTACAATAAATGCGGACTCGGGATATGTGGTTTCCAGTTTGCATAATGTCCAGTGTAGTTCCTTGAGGGCCGTCGTGGTATCGGCTTGAGGGGGAATATACACGGCTTTGACTATAACCGAACAGAGAGGTAATACGGTCGGCATTTGATTGTGCGGTATTCTAGGTCAGGTGAACAAAAGGACTTGAGATTCTGTATGTTATCACAATCACACCATGAGTAGTTAACTTCTTGGATATAGGGGGCGCTCTTTTAATTTATGGATAAAAAACGTTCCCGTTTTAAACAAGATATTTTGTCACGAAAAGATGCTCGACTATGCATATAATTGACAGCTTTGGATAGAAAACACTCTGACGTTTCCAAAACTGCAAAGATATTGTCTGTGAGTGCCACAGAACTAATGCTACAGGCGAAACCAAGATGACATTTCATACAGGAAGTGTCCCAGATTTTGAATGCGCTGTGTTCCAATGTCTCCTTATATGGCTGTGTATTGGTCACGAATGAGCTTAGACTTTCTGTCGTTTCCCCAAGGTGTCGACAGCATTGTGACATATTTGTAGGCAAATCATTGGAAGATTGACCTTAAGAGACTACATCTACCAGGTGGCCGCTTGGTGTCCTCCGTTGCAAATGTTGCGTAATCTCCAGCTGCGTGTATTTTCCGTTTGCTTCGAGGAGAAACACAGCTGCCACGAATGATTTATCATCGAATAGATATGTGAAAAACACCTTGAGGATTGATTCTAAACAATGTTTGCCATGTTTCTGTCAATATTATGGAGCTAATTTGGTAAAGAGTTTGGCGTTGTAGAGACTGCATTTTCTGATTTTTTTCTTAGCCAAACGTGATGAACAAAACGGAGCGATTTCTCCTACACAAGTAATCTTTTTGGAAAAACTGAACATTTGCTATCTAACTGAGAGTCTCCTCATTGAAAACATCCGAAGTTCTTCAAAGGTAAATTATTGTATTTGAATTCTTTCCTTGTTTTTGTGAAAATGTTGCCTGCTGAATGCTAGGCTTAAAGCTATGCTAGCTATCAATACTCTTACACAAATGCTTGTGTAGCTATGGTTGAAAAGCATATTTTGAAAATCTGAGATGACAGTGTTGTTAACAAAAGGCTCGGCTTGTGAGCCAATACATTTATTTCATTTCATTTGCGATTTTCATGAATAGTTAACGTTGCGTTATGGTAATGAGCTTGAGGCTATGATTACGCTCCCGGATACGGGATTGCTCGACGCTAGAGGTTAATCATGAAACATACACCCCCTCCTTTCTTCTTCCTGGACAATTATTTATTCCTGTCTGTGCAATGTACTGAGAACCCAGCTGGCTGTATGGAAGGGGACAGTATATCCGGAGAGATCCATGATTCTGTGAAACAGAATATGTTACAGTTCTTGATGTCTCTCTGGAAGGAGATCCTCGCCCTGAGCCCATCTACGTTATTGTCCAGTGACTGAACATTTGTGAGCAATATACTCTCAAGCCGTGGTTGGTGTGCATGCCTCCTGAGTCGGACTAGATGTTTACTCTGAATACCTCTTCTCCGCAGGCGGCAACTTGGAGCAGCTTCTGGGATAAGTTAACCTCTTGCCTCTACTTGGGACGCTTGCGTCCCAACTAGAGCTCTGGAAATGCAAATGCGCTACGCTAAATGCTAATAGTATTAGTTAAAACTCAAAAGTTCATTAAAATACACATGCAGGGTATCAAATTAAAGCTACACTCGTTGTGAATCCAGGCAACAAGTCCGATTTTTAAAATGCTTTTCGGCGACAGCATGAGAAGCTATTATCTGATAGCATGCACCAATACACTACAACAGAAAAGCACAGCAGGGGACGTAAACAAAATAATTAGCATTTCGGCGTTACACAAACCGCACAATAAAATAGAAAACAGTCATTACCTTTCACCATCTTCTTTGTTGGCACTCCTAGATGTCCCATAAACACTATTGGGTCTTTATTTCGATTAAATCGGGCCATATAAAGCCAAGATATCGTTATATGTAGACTGTGTGATAAACGAAAAAAACAGCGATTTCACAACGTAACGTAATTTTTTAAAATTCAAAAAGTAGACGATAAACTTTCACAAAACACTTCGAAATACGTTTGTAATGCTACTTTAGGTATTAGTAAACGTTAATAAGCGATAAAAATCATCCGTAGGCGATGTAAATATCATTAGCTGTCGTCTTGGAAAAAATTTCAGGAGAGAGCTCTTCCGGAATGATCTGGGCGGAGACCGGAGGTAAGCGGTGCCCCTGTTTCGGTTCAACCAAGAATCAAAGATGATTCAATTCACAAGACTCTAGACAACATGGGGATGCTGTGGGAGTTGAATGCTCGGTCTTATCTAATTCGGCTCACTGTTAACAATTGCTGGAAGTGGCGCAAGGATATTTATTTCCATTTTCTGTGATAGGTTTTCCTGCGCTTTCCGATGTAACGCACGTTATGTAATAGCCACAGTCGTGATTTAACCAGTTTTAAAAACGTCCGAGGGTTTCCTATCCACACATTCTAACCATATGAACGTACTATATTCCTGGCATGAGAAGCAGGGCGCTGAAATGTTGTGCGATTTTTAACAAAATGTTCAAAAAAGTAGAGGGTCGACTGAAGAGGTTAAATTGCCCTGGGGGGTACAAACAAAGGATCAAATTCGGGAAAGTCGTAATCCTGGTCGTAATGCTGGTGAGTTACCGTCACTCTGATATCCAAAAGTTATTTCCGGCTGTATGTAATAACTCAAAAAACATTCTGAGCTAATAATAGGACTACCTGACATGATGACTCCTTGCTGTCCCCAGTCCACCTGGCCGTGCTGCTGCTCCAGTTTCAACTGTTCTGCCTTTTTATTATTGGACCATGCTGGTCATTTATGAACATTTGAACATCTTGGCCATGTTCTGTTATAATCTCCACCCGGCACAGCCAGAAGAGGACTGGCCACCCCACATAGCCTGGTTCCTCTCTAGGTTTCTTCCTAGGTTTTGGCCTTTCTAGGGAGTTTTTCCTAGCCACCGTGCTTCTACACCTGCATTGCTTGCTGTTTGGGGTTTTAGGCTGGGTTTCTGTACAGCAGTTTGAGATATCAGCTGATATACGAAGGGCTATATAAATACATTAGATTTGATTTGATAATGTAAGAAATAACACACACCAAAAAAATTCTGCAAAGTTGCGTAGGAGCTAGAAGCAGAGCTGCCAGGTCTGTCGGGCGCCATCTTTATTCCAAATTTCTGCGCTGGAACAAGATTCACTGACATCTCTGTAGATGGGATACTCATGCAGTGGTGTTTTAAAGGTGGTCGTATCATGGAGTGATTTCAAATGTAATGTTCTGAGACGGGGGTGTACTGTGCTGCCGACTGTGTCAATGTTCATCACATGCAAATATACAGACGCCTGACTGCTTCACAGAACAGGAAAATATAATAATGAGTCAAGAGGAAATTTATCTGGCAGTGTGTGTGTGTGTGTGTGTGTGTGTGTGTGTGTGTGTGTGTGTGTGTGTGTGTGTGTGTGTGTGTGTGTGTGTGTGTCTGTGTGTGTGTTACAGAGTCAGAGGAGAATCTTCTGTGATAGTCCCTGTCAAAACAAGATCTCAAACAAGCAGGCCAGAAAAGAAGTCGTGAAGGCAGGGAGATACTTCCTTGAGTAAGGAGCAGACCGACAGCAGCCATCCCTCCAAATGTTCCAATAAATCCTTGAATGGCCGACTGATTCCCCATACCTCTGGCCCTCATAAAACAAGTAAACTGACCAGCCAGACTCTCTCTATCTCTCTCTCTCTCTCTCTCCATCCCATATCTCCCTCTATCTCTCTCAGGTCAATGGCATCATTTTTATCACTCTTCCAGTGTCGTGTTTAAATTGTAGCATCCAAACGGTTCGGCCTATAAACTAATATGACCCTTCTATGGAAAGGTGGGAGTTTCATAAATAAGTACCTACTATAGGATGCCCAAAAGCCTCACAGGAGTCATCTGAAGGTAGCCTGGTACCAGTTTAAATAATCAATGGACGTTTATACAGAAGTATACTGAGCAAAAATATAAATACAACAAGCAACTAAGTTACAGTTCATATATGGAAGTCAGTTCATTTAAATAAATAAATGATGCCCTAATTTATGGATTTCACATGACTGGGCAGGGGTGCAGCCATGGGTGGGACTGAGAGGGCGTAAGCCCACCCACTTGGGAGCCAGGCCCACCCACTGGGAGCCAGGCCCACCCACTGGGGAGCCAGGCCCACCCACTGGGGAGCCAGGCCCAACCACTGGGGAGCCAGGCCCACCCACTTGGGAGTCAGGTCTAGCCAATCAGAATACATTTTTCACCACAAAACACCACAGACAGAAATACTTCTCAGCTGTCCAGGTGGCTAGTCTCAGACTATCTTATCTTATTTTATAGACTACATGAAGTAGCCGGATGTGGAGGACCTGGGCTGGCATGGTTAAACGTGGTCTGTGGTTGTAAGGCCGGTTGGACATACTGCTGTTCTCTAAAACGATGTTGGAGGCGGCTTATGGTAGAGAAATTAACATTCCATTCTCAGTCAACAGTTCTGGTGTACATTCCAGCAGTCAGCATGCCAATTACACGCTCCCTCTAAACTTCACACATCTGTGGTATTGTGGTGTGACAAAACAGCATCATCTTTGTGGCCTTTTATCATCCCCAGAACAAGGTGCACCTGTGCAATGATCATGGTGTTTAATCAGCTTCTTGATATTCCACACCTGTTAGGTGGATGGATTGTCTAGGCAAAGGAGACATGCTCACTAACACTGATGTAAACAAATTTGTGCAGAAACATTTGAGAGAAATAAGCTTTTGTGCGTACGGAACATTTCTCTGATATTTTATTTCAGCTCATGAAACATGGAACAAATAATTTACATGTTGTGTTTATATTTTTGTCCATACAGTACCAGTCAAAAGTTTGGACATACCTACTCAGGGTTTTTCATTATTTGCGCTATTTTCTACATCAGGACTATGAAAGAACACATATCGAAACATGAAGTAACCAAAAAATTGTTTTATATTAATATTTTGTACAGAATATTGCCCTTACCATCTCTTATGACCGAAAATAACTTCTGGACATCAGGACTGCGATTACTCACCACGGACTGGCAGAATCTTTTTTTGCTTTAACGAGTCTGACTAGCCCGACGCGAATGATGTACTGCTTTCACGGGAACAGGCCCAGACCCCCATGCTACGCTTGAAGAGGAGGTGGAGAAAAGGGTCCAGAAGGTATGTTGCCTTCTGAGATTTTGTTGGCGATCTAATTAACCTGAACAACGACAATATCAACATTCAGCTGGCTGATTATAATTAACCACTTCATTCCATTCCACTAGCTAACATGCAGTCTTTGAGAATATAATAGATGACCTACGCGGAAGATTAATCTACCAACGGGACATTCAAAACTGTAATATCTTATGCTTCACGGAGTCGTGGCTGAACAACGACAACATCAACATACAGCTGGCTGGTTATACAATGTACCGGCAGGATAGAACAGTGGCGGCTGGTAAGACAAGGGGTGGTGGACTATGTATTTTTGTAAATAACAGCTAGTGCTCATTATCTAAGGAAGTCTCGAGCTATTGCTTGTCTGAGGTAGAGCATCTCATGATAAGCTGTAGACCAGACTATCTATCTATCTATCTATCTATCTATCTATCTATCTATCTATCTATCTATCTATCTATCTATCTATCTATCTATCTATCTGTCTGTCTGTCTGTCTGTCTGTCTGTCTGTCTGTCTGTCTATCTGTCTAGACATAACACCACAGACTGAGGCTGGCACTAAGACAGCATTGAATGAGCTGTATTCCGCCATAAGCAAACAAGAAAATGCTCACCAAGAGGCGGCGCTCCTAGTAGCCGGAGACTTTATGGAGGTAAACTTAAATCCATTTTACTAAATTTCTATCAGCATGTTAAATGTGCAACCAGAGGGGGGGGGAAATCTGGACCAACTTTACTCCACATCCACACACAGTGCTATCCCTTGCCCTCCATTTGGCAAATCTGGCCATAATTATATCCTCCTGATTCCTGCTGACAAGCAAAAATTAAAGCACGAAGCACCAGTGACTATATCAATAAAAAAGTGGTCAGATGAAGCAGATGCTAATCTACAGGACTGTTTTGCTAGCACAGACTGGAATATGTTCCGGGATTCCTCCGATGGCATTGAGCAGTGCACCACATCAGTCATTGGCTTCATCAACAAGTGCATCAATCGGAAGCCATGTATTACAGACAACATCCGCACTGCCACTTTCAAGGAGCGGGACTCTAACCCGCAAGCTTATAAGAAATCCCTCCGAAGAACCGTCAAACAGGCAAAGCATCAATACAGGACTAAGATCGAATCGTACTTCACCGTCTCTGACGCTCGTCGGATGTGGCAGGGCTTGCAAACCATTACAGACTACAAACGGAAGCACAGTGGAGAGCTGCCCAGTGACACGAGCCTACCGGACGAGCTAAACTACTTCTATGCTTGCTTTGAGGCAAATAACACTGAAACATGCATGAGAGCACCAGCTGTTCCGGAGGACTGTGTGATCACGCTCTTCCCAGCCAATGTGAGTAAGAACTTTAAACACATCAACATTCATGAGGCCGCGGTGCAAGACAGATTACCAGGATGTGTACTCCGAGCATGCGCTGACCAACCAGCAGTTCTCATTTGCAACTGCGACCTGGCCAAGATAAAGCATAGCAGTTCGACACATACAACAACACAGAGTTACACATGGAATGAACAAAACATACAGTCAATAATACAGTAAAAAAAAGGAAACAAAGTCTATATACAGTGAGTGCAAATAAGGTCAAATAACGGAGTTAAGGCTATAAACAGGGCATAGTGGCGAAGTAATTACAATATGGAAATTAAACACTGGAATGGTAGATGTGCAAAATATGGATGTGCAAGTAAAGATACTGTGGTGCAAAAGGAGCAAAATAAATAAATACAGTATGGGAATGAGGTAGATAGATGGGCTGTATACAGACGGGCTATGAACAGGTGCAGTGATCTGTGAGCTGCTCTGACAGCTGGTTCTTAAAGCTAGTGAGGGAGATGGGAATCTCCAGCTTCAGTGATTTTTGCAGTTCGTTCCAGTCAATGGCAGCAGAGAACTGGATGGAAAGGCGACCAAAGGAGGAATTGGCTTTGGGGGTGACCAGTGAGATATACCTGCTGGAGCGTGTGCTACGAGTGGGTGCTGCTATGGTGACCAGCGAGATAGGGCGGGGCTTTACCTAGCAGAGACTTGTAGATAACCTGTAGCCAGTGGGTTTGGCGACAAGTATGAAGCGAGGGCCAACCAACGAGAGCGTACAGGTCGTGGGTAGTGTATGGGGCTTTGGTGACAAAACGGATGCCACTGGGATAGACTGCATCCAGTTTGTTGAGTAGAGTGTTGGAGGCTATTTTATAGATGATATCACCGAAATCGAGGATCGGTAGGATGGTCAGTTTTACGAGGGTATGTTTGGCAGCGTGAGTGAAGGATGCTTTGTTGCGATATAGGAAGCCGATTCTAGATTTAATTTTGGATTGGAGATGCTTAATGTGAGTCTGGAAGGAGAGTTTACAGTCTAACCAGACACCCAGGTATTTGTAGTTGTCCACGTATTCTAAGTCAGAGCCTATGGGCTATGGATCATTTGATTGAGACTACACAAAATAGCCTATAGGCTATTGGTATTGTGCGCCCAGCAAAGATTCAGAGATGAGGGGTGGCATCGGGCACACATCCATATATAGCCTAATAAGCAACTAATTCTAAAACACAGAAAAATATTGAAATGTAATAAATGACAAATTACATGACCTTCCCCTGAATTAGATTAGATTTTAAAATGAACCCTCCCCTTGACTGAAATTGAAAAATCATGACCCTCCCACATTTTCTTCCAGATAACCATTCTGTAAATTTCGATCCGTCCATAACATTATGGCTTTAATTGTTGGTCTCTTGGGCAGAACGTTTAAGTCTAGAGCTCTCAAGCTAAATGTTAGCTTGCTTGATAGCTACAACTTAAGCTAACATAACTATAAAATGTTAAAGCATTCTGTCTTGATTTCAATGGCGAATATTAAAAATATATAATATATTGAGCGTCAATTCTGTCAGGGAATATGCATTATGTAGCAAGATAGCTAGCTAGCTAGATGAGAATGACGTCACAGCCCTGAACATAGAATGGATAGAATTCCATTGAGGACATACTGCGTACTCGCTTTGATTTAGACCAGGGATGGGCAACTTTGACGTGGGGGGGGAAAGAAATCTGAACCCATTATGACTGGCTGCTGTGGCTCGTACCCACATCCATACCCAAACATGCAGTCTGGCTCGAGCCTTGTGGGAAATGTAGTTTTGAATTACGTCAAACAACACCTTTCTCGGATATTCAAATGGACACTTTATGATACGTCATCTTCCTTTGTCATTCGAGTGTCACTTGTTGACAACTTAGTGTCATTTCTTCTTAAAGATTCCTTATGGGAGAATGCTAAATATCGATCCCCATCCTTCCAGCAAGAAAACTAGTGAGTAGATCCCGGCGCCATCTGCTGACTATTTAGAGATTTGAATTCTCAACTGGTGTGCCAAATTTCATGACGTAATATGGAGTATTGACGGAGAAATGAAGAAGGGAAAAACATTGCTGGCTCAAAACCGATTATTGCCATTTGGTTTGACTGTTCGTCTGATGTCTCAGAGCTGGCAAAGGAGACAGTTTCCCAGCCTCTCTCGCTCTCTGTCTGTCTTTTCCTCTCAGTGTCTCTGTCTCTCGCACTCTCTCTCGCTTTCTCTTTTACTCTCGCTCTCTCCATCCCTCTCTCATCCCTCTAACCTTCCCTCACCAGCCTCACCCCCAGCTCCCGGGAAGGAAGGGGAGTGGAGGACAGGAGCGGAGAGGAGAGGAGGGGAGAAGCACACTGGGCCAAGAGGAGCTGAGCAGTGTGTATGTGTCCTGTACCCAGGAACTTCAGCCCTCAGCTCTCTCAGCTCAGCGACTGATTAACTATTTAGAGGCTTAGATTAAGAACACAGTGAATAATTGAAGTGTGAGAGGGGGTAAGATACAGAGTAGGAGGTACACTAACGCTCCTGTAGCCAACTGGAACTAGCATATGGAGAACGAGAGGGTGTGGGGGGGGTGACAGAAAAAGACACCGGAAACAGAGAGAGAGAGAGAGAGGGAGAGAGACAGAGAGAGAGACGCAGAGAGAGAGGGAGAGGGAGATATATATATATATATATATATATAGAGAGAGAGAGATAAAGAGAGAGAGAGAGAGAGAGAGATATAAAGAGAGTGAGAAAGAGAGAGAGATAAAGAGAGAGATAGATAAAGAGAGAGAGAGAGATAAAGATAGATATAGAGAGAGCGAGAGAGATAAAAACAGATAAAGAAAGAGATATAGAGAGATAAAGAGAGATAGAGACAGAGATATAAAGAGAGAGAGAGAGCGAGAGAGAGTTAAAGAGAGATAGAGAGCTGCACTTCCTAACCTCCTGCTCAATGTATGACCATATTAGAGACACATATTTCCCTCAGATTACACAGATCCACAAAGAATTTGAAAAGAAACCCAATTTTGATAAACTCCCATATCTAATGGGTGAAATTCCACAGTGTGCCATCACAGCAGCAAGATGTGTGACCTGTTGCCACAAGAAAAGGGCAACCAGTGAAGAACAAACATCATTATAAATACAACCCATATTTATTCTTATTTATTTTCCCTTGTGTACTTTAACCATTTGTACATTGTTACAACATTGTATA
Source organism: Oncorhynchus nerka (assembly GCF_034236695.1). Lineage (NCBI taxonomy): Eukaryota > Metazoa > Chordata > Actinopteri > Salmoniformes > Salmonidae > Oncorhynchus > Oncorhynchus nerka. Next base: position 91,891,063 of record NC_088397.1, on the reverse strand, counting down.
TATATATAATATGACATTTGTAATGTCTTTATTGTTTTGAAACTTCTGTATGAGTAATGTTTACTGTTAATTTTTATTGTTTATTTAACTTTTGTATATTATCTACCTCACCTGCTTTGGAAATGTTAACACATGTTTCCCATACCAATAAAGCCCTTGAATTGAATTGAATTGAATTAAATTGAATTGACAGAAGAGAGTGACAGAAGGAGAGAGACAGATAGAGAGAAATAGACAGACAGTTTGAGAGAGCGAGAGAGAGAGAGAGAGAGAGAGAGAGAGAGAGAGAGAGAGAGAGAGAAATAGACAGACAGTTTGAGAGAGCGAGAGAGAGAGAGAGAGAGAGAGAGAGAAATAGGCAGACAGTTTGAGAGAGCGAGAGAGAGAGAGAGAGAGAGAGAGAGAGAGAGAGAGAGAGAGAAAGAGACAGACAGTTTGAGAGAGAGAGAGAGAGAGAGAGAGAGAGAGAGAGAGAAATAGACAGACAGTTTGAGAGAGAGAAATAGACAGAGAGAGAAAGAGAGAGAAATAGACAGAGAGAGAGAGACAGACCGTGAGAGAGAGATGAGAGAAAAAAAGAGAGAGATTTGTTTCCTGAGGGTTAAATGTGCCAGAAATGCAATCATCATTTCACAATGTGAATATGCAAAGAGTCTTAATATGATAAGGGCTTCCATCCCGTCACTAATAAGACAGAATCTGCTGCCAGACGCTTCGCATTGATTAGGTTACAAAATGAGGAGATTATCCAATCAGGGGATGGCGGCAGATGAGAAAGAGTCACTTCCCTTCCTGAGCGGAAGAGAGACAGTGCTCTTGTCAGCTAATTTCAAACAACAGATGACAGAATACAGCTGATAAGTAGGCCACCCAGCTCCACTAGCTTATCAAAAGTTGTATATAAAAGATAGATAGCCTATACGAAAGTAGGTTCCTCCCCTGTTCAGAAAGCCTATCAAACCTTTAAAAAAGAGCTAGATAGTACCGAAGTAGGTTCACGCCCTCTCCAATAGAAAGCCTATCAAACCTTTAAAAAAGAGCTAGATAGTACCGAAGTAGGTTCACGCCCTCTCCAATAGACAGCCTATCAAACCTTTAAAAAAGAGCTAGATAGTACCGAAGTAGGTTCATGCCCTCTCCAATAGACAGTCTATCAAACCTTTAAAAAAGAGCTAGATAGTACCGAAGTAGGTTCACGCCCTCTCCAATAGACAGCCTATCAAACCTTTCAACCAAAATACAGCCTATGAAAGTTTTTTCCCCTCCCTGTCTCTGAACCAGGGCTACAGCTGAAGTCGGAAGTTTAAATACACTTAGGTTGAAGTCATTAAAACCCATTTTTCAACCACTCCACAAATGTTTTGTTAACAAATTATAGTTTTGGCAAGTTGATTAGGACATCTACTTTGTGCATGACACAAGTAATTTTTCCAAAAATTGTATACATACAGATTAATTAACTTATAATTCACTGTGTCATAATTCTAGTGGGTCAGAAGTTTACATACACTAAGTTGACTGTGCCATTATACAGCTTGGAAAATTCCAGAAAATTATGTCATTAGAAGCTTTAGAAGCTTCTAATAGGCTAATTGACATAATTTGAGTCAATTGGAGGTGGACCTGTGGATATATTTCAAGGCCTATCTTCAAACTCAGTGCCTCTTTGCTTGACATCATGGGAATATCAACATAAATCAGCTACGACTTTAGAAAAACAATTGTAGACCTCCAGAAGTCTGGTTCATCCTTGGGAGCAATTTCCAAACACCTGAGGGTACCACATTAATCTGTACAAACAATAGTACGCAAGTATAAACACCATGGGATCACGCAGCCATCATACCGCCAAGGAAGGAGATGCTTTCTGTCTCCTAGAGATGAACGTACATTGGTGCGAAAAGTGCAAATCAATCCCAGAACAACAGTAAAGGACCTTGTGAAGATGCTGGAGGAAACAGGTACAATAGTATCTGTAGCCACAGCCAAATGAGTCCTATATCAACATTACCTGAAAGGCCGCTCAGCAAGGAAGAAGCCACTGCTCTAAAACCAGTATAAAAAAAGCCAGACTATGGTTTGCAACTGCACATGGGGACAAAGATCATACTTTTTTGAGAAATGTCCTCTGGTCTGAAGAAACAAAAATAGAACTGTTTGGTCATAATGACCATCGTTATGTTTGGAGGGAAAAGGGGGATGCTTGCAAGCCGAAGAACACCATCCCAACCATGAAGCATGGCAGTGGCAGCATCGTGTTGTGGGGGTGCTTTGCTAAAGGAGGGACTGGTGCAAAATAGATTACTTAATTTGGAAGGAAAATTATGTGGATATATTGAAGCAACATATCAAGACATCAGTCAGGAAGTTAAAGCTTGGTCACAAATGGGTCTTCCAAATGGACAATGACCCCAAGCATACTTCCAAAGTTGTGGCAAAAAGGCTAAGGACAACAAAGTCAAGGTATTGGAGTGGCCATCACAAAGCCCTGACCTAAATCCTATAGAAAATTTGTGGGCAGAACTGAAAAAGTGTGTGCGAGCAAGGAGACCTACAGACCTGATTCAGTTACACCAGCTCCGTCAGGAGGAAATGGCCAAAATTCACCCAACTTACCGTGTGAAGCTTGCGGAAGGTTACCCATAACGTTTGTCCCAAGTTAAACAATTTAAAGGCAATGCTGCCAAATACTAGTTGAGTGTATGGGAATTTGATGAAAGTAACTGACCTAAAACAGGGAATTTTTACTAGGATTAAATGTCAGGAACTGAATTTAAATGTAAATTGGCTAAGGTGTATGTAAACTTCCGACTTCAACGGTACATGTGACCCTAAATTGTTTCCATGTTAACAGATAGGAGAATAGGAAGTGGTGTCACTGATGTTTGTGGTCACTGAGAGAAATGTACTGCTTTCTCTCCATTCCAAACAGGAGTAAAGTCCAGGCCTTGATTCATGTAATACCCTCTCCATTCCAAACAGGAATAAAGTCCAGGCCTTGATTCATATAATAACCTCTCAATTCCAAACAGGAGTAAAGTCCAGGCCTTGATTCATATAATAACCTCTCAATTCCAAACAGGAGTAAAGTCCAGGCCTTGATTCTAGTCCACCTGTGGCCAATTCAGTTGTTTGGACACGATTTAAAAAGTAAACACACCTGTCTATATAAGGTCCCACAGTTGACAGGGTGTGTCAGAGCAGAACCTATACCCTGAAGTCCAAGGAACTGTCAATAGATCTCAGAGACAGAATTATGATGAGGCATATATCTGGGGAAGGGTAAAACATATCTGGGGAAGGGTATGAAACAATTTCTAGAATATAGAACGTTTTCAAGAGCACAGTGGTCTCCATCATTGTTGGGAAATGGAAAAATATGGAACTATCCAGACTCTGCCCAGAGCTGGCCTTCTGAACAAACTGAGCAACCGGGCATCCTTGATGAGAATCTTCTTCAGATTGCAAACGACCTTAGACTAGGGCGAAGATTTACTTTCCAACAGGACAATGACCCCAAGCGTAAAGCCAGAACAAGAATTTGAAAGTCACTGAGTAGCCCAGCCAAAGTAGTACACCAAACTTCAATCCCAATGCAAATCTGTGGAAAGATTTGAAGATTTCTGTTCACAGCCGATGCCCATCTAACTTAAAAGCAGCCATGAAGAATATGAGAAATTCCCCAAAGCTTTGCAAAGCTGATGCAGATATACCCCAGACGACTTAAAGCTGATACAGACATACCCAAGACGACTCAAAGCTGATACAGACATACCCAAGACGACTCAAAGCTGATACAGACATACCCAAGACGACTCAAAGCTGATACAGACATACCCAAGACGACTCAAAGCTGATACAGACATACCCAAGACGACTCAAAGCTGATGCAGACATACCCCAGACGACTTAAAGCTGATACAGACATACCCAAGACGACTCAAAGCTGATACAGACATACCCAAGACGACTCAAAGCTGATACAGACATACCCAAGACGACTTAAAGCTGATACAGACATACCCAAGACGACTCAAAGCTGATACAGACATACCCAAGACGACTCAAAGCTGATGCAGACATACCCCAGACGACTTAAAGCTGATACAGACATACCCAAGACGACTCAAAGCTGATACAGACATACCCAAGACGACTCAAAGCTGATACAGACATACCCAAGACCTTAAAGCTGATACAGACATACTCAAGAGCTCAAAGCTGATGCAGACATACCCAAGACGACTTAAAGCTGATACAGACATACCCAAGACGACTCAAAGCTGATACAGACATACCCAAGACACTTAAAGCTGATACAGACATACCCAAGACGACTTAAAGCTGATACAGACATACCCAAGACGACTCAAAGCTGATACAGACATACCCAAGACGACTCAAAGCTGATACAGACATACCCCTTAAAGCTGATACAGACATACCCAAGAACTCAAAGCTGATGCAGACATACCCCAGACGACTTAAAGCTGATACAGACATACCCAAGACGACTCAAAGCTGATACAGACATACCCAAGACGACTTAAAGCTGATACAGACATACCCAAGACGACTTAAAGCTGATACAGACATACCCAAGACGACTTAAAGCTGATACAGACATACCCAAGACGACTCAAAGCTGATACAGACATACCCAAGACGACTCAAAGCTGATACAGACATACCCAAGACGACTTAAAGCTGATACAGACATACCCAACACGACTCAAAGCTGTAATTGCTGCCAAAGGTGCTTCTACAAAGTATTGACTCAGGGGTGTGAAAAGTTATGCAAATTTGATATTTCTGCATTTCAGTTTCAATACATCTTAAAACATGTCTAAAAGTATGTTTTGACTGTGTCATTATGGGGTATTGTGTGTAGATGGGTGAGATAATAAATACATTTACCTCATTTTGAATTCAGGCTGTAAAAAACAAAATGTGGAATAATTCAAGGGGTATGAATACTTTCTGAAGGCACTGTATGTGTTATTGCCCTGAGTGTGTGTTATTGCCCTGAGTGTGTGTACTGTATGTGTTATTGCCCTGGGTGTTTGTACTGTATGTGTTATTGCCCTGAGTGTGTGTTATTGCCCTGAGTGTGTGTACTGTATGTGTTATTGCCCTGAGTGTGTGTTATTGCCCTGAGTGTGTGTACTGTATGTGTTATTGCCCTGAGTGTGTGTACTGTATGTGTTATTGCCCTGAGTGTGTGTACTGTATGTGTTATTGCCCTGAGTGTGTGTACTGTATGTGTTATTGCCCTGAGTGTGTGTACTGTATGTGTTATTGCCCTGAGTGTGTGTTATTGCCCTGAGTGTGTGTACTGTATGTGTTATTGCCCTGAGTGTGTGTACTGTATGTGTTATTGCCCTGAGTGTGTGTACTGTATGTGTTATTGCCCTGAGTGTGTGTACTGTATGTGTTATTGCCCTGAGTGTGTGTACTGTGTGTGTTATTGCCCTGAGTGTGTGTACTGTGTGTGTTATTGCCCTGAGTGTGTGTACTGTGTGTGTTATTGCCCTGAGTGTGTGTACTGTATGTGTTATTGCCCTGAGTGTGTGCACTGTATGTGTTATTGCCCTGAGTGTGTGTACTGTATGTGTTATTGCCCTGAGTGTGTGTACTGTATGTGTTATTGCCCTGAGTGTGTGTACTGTATGTGTTATTGCCCTGAGTGTGTGTTATTGCCCTGAGTGTGTGTACTGTATGTGTTATTGCCCTGAGTGTGTGTTATTGCCCTGAGTGTGTGTACTGTATGTGTTATTGCCCTGAGTGTGTGTACTGTATGTGTTATTGCCCTGAGTGTGTGTACTGTGTGTGTTATTGCCCTGAGTGTGTGTACTGTATGTGTATTGCCCTGAGTGTGTGTACTGTATGTGTTATTGCCCTGGGTGTGTGTACTGTATGTGTTATTGCCCTGAGTGTGTGTACTGTATGTGTTATTGCCCTGAGTGTGTGTACTGTATGTGTTATTGCCCTGAGTGTGTGCACTGTATGTGTTATTGCCCTGAGTGTGTGTACTGTATGTGTTATTGCATTGTCATTGTTAATGCCCTGACACAAATTAACCATAACATCCACGCATTGTGAGTGACCATGTCACCTCTGTGTCCCAATTGGCTCACTATTCCCCCTCTGGGCCCTGGTCAAAAGTAGTGCACTATAAAAGGAATAGGGTAGCATTTGGGAAACAACCTGTGTCTCTAGTGAGCTGTGGAGTATGTTTTGACTGTGTCATTATGGGGTATTGTGTGTAGATGGGTGAGATAATAAATACATTTACCTCATTTTGAATTCAGGCTGTAAAAAACAAAATGTGGAATAATTCAAGGGGTATGAATACTTTCTGAAGGCACTGTATGTGTTATTGCCCTGAGTGTGTGTTATTGCCCTGAGTGTGTGTACTGTATGTGTTATTGCCCTGGGTGTTTGTACTGTATGTGTTATTGCCCTGAGTGTGTGTTATTGCCCTGAGTGTGTGTACTGTATGTGTTATTGCCCTGAGTGTGTGTTATTGCCCTGAGTGTGTGTACTGTATGTGTTATTGCCCTGAGTGTGTGTACTGTATGTGTTATTGCCCTGAGTGTGTGTACTGTATGTGTTATTGCCCTGAGTGTGTGTACTGTATGTGTTATTGCCCTGAGTGTGTGTACTGTATGTGTTATTGCCCTGAGTGTGTGTTATTGCCCTGAGTGTGTGTACTGTATGTGTTATTGCCCTGAGTGTGTGTACTGTATGTGTTATTGCCCTGAGTGTGTGTACTGTATGTGTTATTGCCCTGAGTGTGTGTACTGTATGTGTTATTGCCCTGAGTGTGTGTACTGTGTGTGTTATTGCCCTGAGTGTGTGTACTGTGTGTGTTATTGCCCTGAGTGTGTGTACTGTGTGTGTTATTGCCCTGAGTGTGTGTACTGTATGTGTTATTGCCCTGAGTGTGTGCACTGTATGTGTTATTGCCCTGAGTGTGTGTACTGTATGTGTTATTGCCCTGAGTGTGTGTACTGTATGTGTTATTGCCCTGAGTGTGTGTACTGTATGTGTTATTGCCCTGAGTGTGTGTTATTGCCCTGAGTGTGTGTACTGTATGTGTTATTGCCCTGAGTGTGTGTTATTGCCCTGAGTGTGTGTACTGTATGTGTTATTGCCCTGAGTGTGTGTACTGTATGTGTTATTGCCCTGAGTGTGTGTACTGTGTGTGTTATTGCCCTGAGTGTGTGTACTGTATGTGTATTGCCCTGAGTGTGTGTACTGTATGTGTTATTGCCCTGGGTGTGTGTACTGTATGTGTTATTGCCCTGAGTGTGTGTACTGTATGTGTTATTGCCCTGAGTGTGTGTACTGTATGTGTTATTGCCCTGAGTGTGTGCACTGTATGTGTTATTGCCCTGAGTGTGTGTACTGTATGTGTTATTGCATTGTCATTGTTAATGCCCTGACACAAATTAACCATAACATCCACGCATTGTGAGTGACCATGTCACCTCTGTGTCCCAATTGGCTCACTATTCCCCCTCTGGGCCCTGGTCAAAAGTAGTGCACTATAAAAGGAATAGGGTAGCATTTGGGAAACAACCTGTGTCTCTAGTGAGCTGTGGAAAGCAACAGTGAAAACTCTAACAATGAACAGATGCTACTGACCTCACACTGATACAGCAGACAGAATTAGGTCACACACCTACACACACACACCTGCAAACACACACACACACACACACACACACACACACACACACACACACACACACACACACACACACACACACACACACACACACACACACACACACACACACACACACGGCTGGTGGTGGTGGAAAAATACAACAACTGCAGTCAGAAGAAGTAATCTTCCCAGGTACCCCCTGTAGATAGGCCAGGTACCCCCTGTAGATAGGTCTGGTACCCCCTGTAGATAGGTCAGGTACCCCCTGTAGATAGGCCAGGTACCCCCTGTAGATAGGCCAGGTACCCCCTGTAGATAGGACAGGTACCCCCTGTAGATAGGCCAGGTACCCCCTGTAAATAGGCCAAATACCCCCTGTAGATAGGCCAGGTACCCCCTGTAGATAGGCCAGGTACCCCCTATGGATAGGCCAGGTACCCCCTGCGGATAGGCCAGGTACCCCCTGTGGATAGGCCAGGTATCACCTGTGGATAGGCCGGGTACCCCCTGTGGATAGGCCAGGTATCACCTGTGGATAGGCCAGGTACCCCCTGTAGATAGGCCAGGTACCCCCTGTAGATAGGCCAGGTGCCCCCTGTGGAAAGGCCAGGTAACCCCTGTGGATAGGCCAGGTACGCCCTGTAGATAGGCCAGGTACCCCTTTTGGATAGGCCAGGCACCCCCTGTAGATGGGCCAGGTAACCCCTGTAGATAGGGCAGGTACCCCTTGTGGATCGAGCTCATTCATCGAGCTAAATATTGACAACTGAGAAACATATTCCCAATCATTTCCTGTGAAGGGAGAGAGAGTCATTCATTTAAGGTTCATTCACAATGAAAGTGAGGAGATAAAACACAACAATGAGTATGGTGAGACAAAAACTACTCAGTATGTATGTATGCTGAACTCTCAACAGAGGAGCAACATTCTAATGCTGAACTCTCAACAGAGGAGCAACATTCTAATACGTAACTCTCAACAGAGGAGAAACATTCTAATGCTGAACTCTCAACAGAGGAGCAACATTCTAATGCTGAACTCTCAACAGAGGATCAACATTCTAATGCTGAACTATCAACAGAGGAGCAACATTCTAATACGTAACTCTCAACAGAGGAGTAACATTCTAATGCTGAACTCTCAACAGAGGAGCAGCATTCTAATGAGGAAATCTCAACAGAGGAGCAACATTCTAATGCTCTTCTCTCAACAGAGGAGCAACATTCTAATGCTGAACTCTCACAGAGGACCAACATTCTAATGCTGAACTCTCACAGAGGACCAACATTCTAATGCTGAACTCTCAACAGAGGAGCAACATTCTAATGCTGAACGCACAACAGAGGAGCAGCATTCTAATGAGGAAATCTCAACAGAGGAGCAACATTCTAATGCTCTTCTCTCAACAGAGGAGCAACATTCTAATACTGAACTCTTAACAGAGGAGCAACATTCTAATGCTGAACTCTCACAGAGGACCAACATTCTAATGCTGAACTCTCACAGAGGACCAACATTCTAATGCTGAACTCTCAACAGAGGAGCAACATTCTAATGCTGAACGCACAACAGAGGAGCAACATTCTAATGCTGAACTCTCAACAGACGAGCAACATTATAATGCTGAACTCTCAACAGAGGAGCAACATTCTAATGCTGTTCTCTCAACAGAGGAGCAACATTCTAATGCTGAACTCTCAACAGAGGAGCAACATTCTAATGCTGTTCTCTCAACAGAGGAGCAACATTCTAATGCTGAACTCTCAACAGAGGAGTAACATTCTAATGCTGAACTCTCAACAGAGGAGCAACATTCTAATGCTGAACTCTCAACAGAGGAGCAACATTCTAATGCTGTTCTCTCAACAGAGGAGCAACATTGTAATGCTGAACTCTCAACAGAGGAGTAACATTCTAATGCTGAACTCTCAACAGAGGAGCAACATTCGAATGCTGAACTCTCAACAGAGGAGCAACATTCTAATGCTGAACTCTCAACAGAGGAGCAACATTCTAATGCTAAACGCACAACAGAGGAGCAACATTCTAATGCTGAACTCTCAACAGACGAGCAACATTATAATGCTGAACTCTCAAGAGAGGAGCAACATTCGAATGCTGAACTCTCAACAGAGGAGCAACATTCTAATGCTGAACTCTCAACAGAGGAGCAACATTCTAATGCTCTTCTTCAACAGAGGAGCAACATTCTAATGCTGAACTCTCAACAGAGGAGCAACATTCTAATGGTGAACGCTCAACAAAGGAGCAACATTCTAATGCTGAACTCTCAACAGACGAGCAGCATTCTAATGAGGAGATCTCAACAGAGGAGCAACATTCGAATGCTGAACTCTCAACAGAGGAGCAACATTCTAATGCTGAACTCTCACAGAGGAGCAACATTCTAATGCTGAACTCTCAAGAGAGGAGCAACATTCTAATGCTGAACGCACAACAGAGGAGCAACATTCTAATGCTGAACTCTCAACAGACGAGCAACATTATAATGCTGAACTCTCAAGAGAGGAGCAACATTCTAATGCTAAACTCTCAACAGAGGAGTAACATTCTAATGCTGAACTCTCAACAGAGGAGTAACATTCTAATGCTGAACTCTCAACAGAGGAGCAACATTCTAATGCTGAACTCTCAACAGAGGAGTAACATTTTAATGCTGAACTCTCAACAGAGGAGCAACATTCTAATGCTGAACTCTCAACAGAGGAGTAACATTTTAATGCTGAACTCTCAACAGAGGAGCAACATTCTAATGCTGAACTCTCAACAGAGGAGTAACATTCTAATGCTGAACTCTCAACAGAGGAGCAACATTCTAATGCTGAACTCTCAACAGAGGAGCAACATTCTAATGCTCTTCTCTCAACAGAGGAGCAACATTCTAATACTGAACTCTCAACAGAGGAGCAACATTCTAATGCTGAACTCTCAACAGACGAGCAGCATTCTAATGAGGAAATCTCAACAGAGGAGCAACATTCGAATGCTGAACTCTCAACAGAGGAGCAACATTCTAATGCTGAACTCTCAACATAGGAGCAACATTCGAATGCTGAACTCTCAACAGAGGAGCAACATTCCAATGCTGAACTCTCACAGAGGAGCAACAATCTAATGCTGAACTCTCAACAGAGGAGCAACATTCTAATGCTGAACGCACAACAGAGGAGTAACATTTTAATGCTGAACTCTCAACAGACGAGCAACATTATAATGCTCTTCTCTTAACAGAGGAGCAACATTCTAATACTGAACTCTCAACAGAGGAGCAACATTCTAATGCTGAACTCTCAACAGACGAGCAGCATTCTAATGAGGAAATCTCAACAGAGGAGCAACATTCTATTGCTGAACTCTCAACAGAGGAGCAACATTCTAATGCTGAACTCTCAACAGAGGAGCAACATTCTAATGCTGAACTCTCAACAGAGGAGCAACATTCTAATGCTGTTCTCTCAACAGAGGAGCAACATTCTAATGCTGAACTCTCAACAGAGGAGTAACATTCTAATGCTGAACTCTCAACAGAGGAGCAACATTCTAATGCTGAACTCTCAACAGAGGAGCAACATTCTAATGGTGAACGCTCAACAGAGGAGCAACATTCTAATGCTGAACTCTCAACAGACGAGCAGCATTCTAATGAGGAGATCTCAACAGAGGAGCAACATTCGAATGCTGAACTCTCAACAGAGGAGCAACATTCTAATAATGAACTCTTAACAGAGGAGCAACATTATAATGCTGAACTCTCACAGAGGAGCAACATTCTAATGCTGAACTCTCAAGAGAGGAGCAACATTCTAATGCTGAACGCACAACAGAGGAGCAACATTCTAATGCTGAACTCTCAACAGACGAGCAACATTATAATGCTGAACTCTCAAGAGAGGAGCAACATTCTAATGCTAAACTCTCAACAGAGGAGTAACATTCTAATGCTGAACTCTCAAGAGAGGAGCAACATTCTAATGCTAAACTCTCAACAGAGGAGTAACATTATAATGCTGAACTCTCAAGAGAGGAGCAACATTCTAATGCTGAACTCTCAACAGAGGAGCAACATTCTAATGCTGAACTCTCAACAGACGAGCAACATTATAATGCTGAACTCTCAAGAGAGGAGCAACATTCTAATGCTAAACTCTCAACAGAGGAGTAACATTCTAATGCTGAACTCTCAAGAGAGGAGCAACATTCTAATGCTAAACTCTCAACAGAGGAGTAACATTATAATGCTGAACTCTCAAGAGAGGAGCAACATTCTAATGCTGAACTCTCAACAGAGGAGCAACATTCTAATGCTGAACTCTCACAGAGGAGCAACATTCTAATGCTGAACTCTCAACAGAGGAGCAACATTCTAATGCTGAACGCACAACAGAGGAGTAACATTTTAATGCTGAACTCTCAACAGAGGAGCAACATTCTAATGCTGAACTCTCAACAGAGGAGTAACATTCTAATGCTGAACTCTCAACAGAGGAGCAACATTCTAATGCTGAACTCTCAACAGAGGAGCAACATTCTAATGCTCTTCTCTCAACAGAGGAGCAACATTCTAATACTGAACTCTCAACAGAGGAGCAACATTCTAATGCTGAACTCTCAACAGACGAGCAGCATTCTAATGAGGAAATCTCAACAGAGGAGCAACATTCGAATGCTGAACTCTCAACAGAGGAGCAACATTCTAATGCTGAACTCTCAACAGACGAGCAACATTATAATGCTGAACTCTCAAGAGAGGAGCAACATTCGAATGCTGAACTCTCAACAGAGGAGCAACATTCTAATGCTGAACTCTCACAGAGGAGCAACATTCTAATGCTGAACGCACAACAGAGGAGCAACATTCTAATGCTGAACTCTCAACAGACGAGCAACATTCTAATGCTGAACTCTCAACAGAGGAGCAACATTCTAATGCTAAACTCTCAACAGAGGAGTAACATTCTAATGCTGAACTCTCAAGAGAGGAGCAACATTCTAATGCTAAACTCTCAACAGAGGAGTAACATTATAATGCTGAACTCTCAAGAGAGGAGCAACATTCGAATGCTGAACTCTCAACAGAGGACCAACATTCTAATGCTGAACTCTCACAGAGGAGCAACATTCTAATGCTGAACTCTCAACAGAGGAGCAACATTCTAATGCTGAACGCACAACAGTGGAGTAACATTTTAATGCTGAACTCTCAACAGAGGAGCAACATTCTAATGCTGAACTCTCAACAGAGGAGTAACATTCTAATGCTGAACTCTCAACAGAGGAGCAACATTCTAATGCTGAACTCTCAACAGAGGAGCAACATTCTAATGCTCTTCTCTCAACAGAGGAGCAACATTCTAATACTGAACTCTCAACAGAGGAGCAACATTCCAATGCTGAACTCTCAACAGACGAGCAGCATTCTAATGAGGAAATCTCAACAGAGGAGCAACATTCGAATGCTGAACTCTCAACAGAGGAGCAACATTCTAATGCTGAACTCTCAACAGAGGAGTAACATTCTAATGCTGAACTCTCAACAGAGGAGCAACATTCTAATGCTGAACTCTCAACAGAGGAGCAACATTCTAATGCTCTTCTCTCAACAGAGGAGCAACATTCTAATACTGAACTCTCAACAGAGGAGCAACATTCTAATGCTGAACTCTCAACAGACGAGCAGCATTCTAATGAGGAAATCTCAACAGAGGAGCAACATTCGAATGCTGAACTCTCAACAGAGGAGCAACATTCTAATGCTGAACTCTCAACAGAGGAGCAACATTCTAATGCTGAACTCTCAACAGACGAGCAACATTATAATGCTGAACTCTCAAGAGAGGAGCAACATTCGAATGCTGAACTCTCAACAGAGGAGCAACATTCTAATGCTGAACTCTCACAGAGGAGCAACATTCTAATGCTGAACTCTCAACAGAGGAGCAACATTCTAATGCTGAACGCACAACAGAGGAGCAACATTCTAATGCTGAACTCTCAACAGACGGGCAACATTATAATGCTGAACTCTCAAGAGAGGAGCAACATTCTAATGCTAAACTCTCAACAGAGGAGTAACATTCTAATGCTGAACTCTCAACAGAGGAGCAACATTCTAATGCTGAACTCTCAACAGAGGAGTAACATTCTAATGCTGAACTCTCAACAGAGGAGTAACATTCTAATGCTGAACTCTCAACAGAGGAGCAACATTCTAATGCTGAACTCTCAACAGAGGAGCAACATTCTAATGCTCTTCTCTCAACAGAGGAGCAACATTCTAATACTGAACTCTCAACAGAGGAGCAACATTCTAATGCTGAACTCTCAACAGACGAGCAGCATTCTAATGAGGAAATCTCAACAGAGGAGCAACATTCGAATGCTGAACTCTCAACAGAGGAGCAACATTCTAATGCTGAACTCTCAACAGAGGAGCAACATTCTAATGCTGAACTCTCAACAGACGAGCAACATTCTAATGCTGAACGCACAACAGAGGAGCAACATTCTAATGCTGAACTCTCAACAGACGAGCAACATTCTAATGCTGAACTCTCAACAGACGAGCAACATTATAATGCTGAACTCTCACAGAGGATCAACATTCTAATGCTAAACTCTCAACAGAGGAGCAACATTCTAATGCTGTTCTCTCAACAGAGGAGCAACATTCTAATGCTGAACTCTCAACAGAGGAGCAACATTCTAATGCTGTTCTCTCAACAGAGGAGCAACATTCTAATGCTGACCTCTCAACAGACGAGCAACATTATAATGCTGAACTCTCAAGAGAGGAGCAACATTCTAATGCTAAACTCTCAACAGAGGAGCAACATTCTAATGCTGTTCTCTCAACAGAGGAGCAACATTCTAATGCTGAACTCTCAACAGAGGAGCAACATTCTAATGCTGTTCTCTCAACAGAGGAGCAACATTCTAATGCTGAACGCACAACAGAGGAGCAACATTCTAATGCTGAACTCTCAACAGACGAGCAACATTATAATGCTGAACTCTCAAGAGAGGAGCAACATTCTAATGCTAAACTCTCAACTGAGGAGCAACATTCTAATGCTGAACTCTCAACAGAGGAGCAACATTCTAATGCTGTTCTCTCAACAGAGGAGCAACATTCTAATGCTGAACTCATAACAGAGGAGCAACATTCTAATGCTCTTCTCTCAACAGAGGAGCAACATTCTAATACTGAACTCATAACAGAGGAGCAACATTCTAATGCTGAACTCTCACAGAGGTGCAACATTCTAATGCTGAACTCTCAACAGAGGAGCAACATTCTAATGCTGAACGCTCAACAGAGGAGCAACATTCTAATGCTGAACTCTCAACAGACGAGCAGCATTCTAATGAGGAAATCTCAACAGAGGAGCAACATTCGAATGCTGAACTCTCAACAGAGGAGCAACATTCTAATACTGAACTCTTCACAGAGGAGCAACATTCTAATGCTGAACGCACAACAGAGGAGCAACATTCTAATGCTGAACTCTCAACAGACGAGCAACATTATAATGCTGAACTCTCAAGAGAGGAGCAACATTCTAATGCTAAACTCTCAACTGAGGAGCAACATTCTAATGCTGAACTCTCAACAGAGGAGCAACATTCTAATGCTGTTCTCTCAACAGAGGAGCAACATTCTAATGCTGAACTCTCAACAGAGGAGCAACATTCTAATGCTCTTCTCTCAACAGAGGAGCAACATTCTAATACTGAACTCATAACAGAGGAGCAACATTCTAATGCTGAACTCTCACAGAGGTGCAACATTCTAATGCTGAACTCTCAACAGAGGAGCAACATTCTAATGCTGAACGCTCAACAGAGGAGCAACATTCTAATGCTGAACTCTCAACAGAGGAGCAACATTCTAATACTGAACTCTTCACAGAGGAGCAACATTCTAAAGCTGAACGCACAACAGAGGAGCAACATTCTAATGCTGAACTCTCAACAGACGAGCAACATTATAATGCTGAACTCTCAAGAGAGGAGCAACATTTTAATGCTAAACTCTCAACAGAGGAGCAACATTCTAATGCTGAACTCTCAACAGAGGAGCAACATTCTAATGCTGTTCTCTCAACAGAGGAGTAACATTCTAATGCTGAACTCTCAACAGAGGAGTAACATTCTAATGCTGAACTCTCAACCTAGGAGCAACATTCTAATGCTGAACTCTCAACAGAGGAGTAACATTCTAATGCTGAACTCTCAACAAAGGAGCAACATTCTAATGCTGAACTCTCAACAGAGGAGCAACATTCTAATGCTCTTCTCTCAACAGAGGAGCAACATTCTAATACTGAACTCTCAACAGAGGATCAACATTCTAATACTGAACTCTTAACAGAGGAGCAACATTCTAATGCTGAACGCACAACAGAGGAGCAACATTCTAATGCTGAACTCTCAACAGACGAGCAACATTCTAATGCTGAACTCTCAACAGACGAGCAACATTATAATGCTGAACTCTCACAGAGGATCAACATTCTAATGCTAAACTCTCAACAGAGGAGCAACATTCTAATGCTGTTCTCTCAACAGAGGAGCAACATTCTAATGCTGAACTCTCAACAGAGGAGCAACATTCTAATGCTGTTCTCTCAACAGAGGAGCAACATTCTAATGCTGACCTCTCAACAGACGAGCAACATTATAATGCTGAACTCTCAAGAGAGGAGCAACATTCTAATGCTAAACTCTCAACAGAGGAGCAACATTCTAATGCTGTTCTCTCAACAGAGGAGCAACATTCTAATGCTGAACTCTCAACAGAGGAGCAACATTCTAATGCTGTTCTCTCAACAGAGGAGCAACATTCTAATGCTGAACTCTCAACAGAGGAGTAACATTCTAATGCTGAACTCTCAACAGAGGAGCAACATTCTAATTCTGAACTCTCAACAGAGGAGTAACATTCTAATGCTGACCTCTCAACAGAGGAGCAACATTCTAATGCTGAACGCACAACAGAGGAGCAACATTCTAATGCTGAAATCTCAAAAGGCGAGCAACATTATAATGCTGAACTCTCAAGAGAGGAGCAACATTCTAATGCTAAACTCTCAACTGAGGAGCAACATTCTAATGCTGTTCTCTCAACAGAGGAGCAACACTCTAATGCTGAACTCTCAACAGAGGAGTAACATTCTAATGCTGAACTCTCAACAGAGGAGCAACATTCTAATGCTGAACGCACAACAGAGGAGCAACATTCTAATGCTGAACTCTCAACAGACGAGCAACATTATAATGCTGGACTCTCAAGAGAGGAGCAACATTCTAATGCTAAACTCTCAACAGAGGAGCAACATTCTAATGCTGAACTCTCAACAGAGGAGCAACATTCTAATGCTGTTCTCTCAACAGAGGAGCAACATTCTAATGCTGAACTCTCAACAGAGGAGTAACATTCTAATGCTGAACTCTCAACAGAGGAGCAACATTCTAATGCTGAACTCTCAACAGAGGAGTAACATTCTAATGCTGACCTCTCAACAGAGGAGCAACATTCTAATGCTGAACGCACAACAGAGGAGCAACATTCTAATGCTGAACTCTCAACAGACGAGCAACATTATAATGCTGAACTCTCAAGAGAGGAGCAACATTCTAATGCTAAACTCTCAACTGAGGAGCAACATTCTAATGCTGAACTCTCAACAGAGGAGCAACATTCTAATGCTGTTCTCTCAACAGAGGAGCAACATTCTAATGCTGAACTCATAACAGAGGAGCAACATTCTAATGCTCTTCTCTCAACAGAGGAGCAACATTCTAATACTGAACTCATAACAGAGGAGCAACATTCTAATGCTGAACTCTCACAGAGGTGCAACATTCTAATGCTGAACTCTCAACAGAGGAGCAACATTCTAATGCTGAACGCTCAACAGAGGAGCAACATTCTAATGCTGAACTCTCAACAGACGAGCAGCATTCTAATGAGGAAATCTCAACAGAGGAGCAACATTTGAATGCTGAACTCTCAACAGAGGAGCATCATTCTAATACTAAACTCTCAACAGAGGAGCAACATTCTAATGCTGTTCTCTCAACAGAGGAGCAACATTCTAATGCTGAACTCTCAACAGAGGAGCAACATTATAATGCTGAACTCTCAAGAGAGGAGCAACATTCTAATGCTAAACTCTCAACTGAGGAGCAACATTCTAATGCTGAACTCTCAACAGAGGAGCAACATTCTAATGCTGTTCTCTCAACAGAGGAGCAACATTCTAATGCTGAACTCTCAACAGAGGAGCAACATTCTAATGCTCTTCTCTCAACAGAGGAGCAACATTCTAATACTGAACTCATAACAGAGGAGCAACATTCTAATGCTGAACTCTCACAGAGGTGCAACATTCTAATGCTGAACTCTCAACAGAGGAGCAACATTCTAATGCTGAACTCTCAACAGAGGAGCAACATTCTAATGCTGAACTCTCAACAGACGAGCAGCATTCTAATGAGGAAATCTCAACAGAGGAGCAACATTCGAATGCTGAACTCTCAACAGAGGAGCAACATTCTAATACTGAACTCTTCACAGAGGAGCAACATTCTAAAGCTGAACGCACAACAGAGGAGCAACATTCTAATGCTGAACTCTCAACAGACGAGCAACATTATAATGCTGAACTCTCAAGAGAGGAGCAACATTTTAATGCTAAACTCTCAACAGAGGAGCAACATTCTAATGCTGAACTCTCAACAGAGGAGCAACATTCTAATGCTGTTCTCTCAACAGAGGAGCAACATTCTAATACTGAACTCTCAACAGACGAGCAACATTATAATGCTGAAGTCTCAAGAGAGGAGCAACATTCTAATGCTAAACTCTCAACAGAGGAGCAACATTCTAATGCTGTTCTCTCAACAGAGGAGCAACATTCTAATGCTGAACTCTCAACAGAGGAGCAACATTCTAATGCTGTTATCTCAACAGAGGAGCAACATTCTAATGCTGAATTCTCAACAGAGGAGTAACATTCTAATGCTGAACTCTCAACAGAGGAGCAACATTCTAATGCTGAAATCTCAACAGAGGAGCAACATTCTAATGCTCTTCTCTCAACAGAGGAGGAACATTCTAATGCTGAACTCTCACAGAGGAGCAACATTCTAATGCTGTTCTCTTAACAGAGGAGCAACATTCTAATGCTGAACTCTCAACAGAGGAGCAACATTCTAATGCTGTTCTCTCAACAGAGGAGTAACATTCTAATGCTAAACTCTCAACAGAGGAGCAACATTCTAATGCTGAACTCTCAACAGAGGAGCAACATTCTAATGCTGTTCTCTCAACAGAGGAGCAACATTCTAATACTGAACTCTCAACAGATGAGCAACATTATAATGCTGAAGTCTCAAGAGAGGAGCAACATTCTAATGCTAAACTCTCAACAGAGGAGCAACATTCTAATGCTGTTCTCTCAACAGAGGAGCAACATTCTAATGCTGAACTCTCAACAGAAGAGCAACATTCTAATGCTGTTCTCTCAACAGAGGAGCAACATTCTAATGCTGAACTATCAACAGAGGAGCAACATTCTAATGCTGTTCTCTCAACAGAGGAGCAACATTCTAATGCTGAACTCTCAACAGAGGAGCAACATTCTAATGCTGAACTCTCAACAGAGGAGCAACATTTTAATACTGAACGCACAACAGAGGAGCAACATTCTAATGCTGAACTCTCAACAGAGGAGCAACATTATAATGCTGAACTCTCAAGAGAGGAGCAACATTCTAATGCTAAACTCTCAACAGAGGAGCAACATTCTAATGCTGAACTCTCAACAGAGGAGCAACATTCTAATGCTGAACTCTCAACAGAGGAGCAACATTCTAATGCTGTTCTCTCAACAGAGGAGCAACATTCTAATGCTGAACTCTCAACAGAGGAGCAACATTCTAATGCTGTTCTCTCAACAGAGGAGCAACATTCTAATGCTGAACTCTCAACAGAGGAGTAACATTCTAACGCTAAACTCTCAACAGAGGAGCAACATTCTAATGCTGAAATCTCAACAGAGGAGCAACATTCTAATGCTGTTCTCTCAACAGAGGAGCAACATTCTAATGCTGAACTCTCAACAGATGAGCAACATTATAATGCTGAAGTCTCAAGAGAGGAGCAACATTCTAATGCTAAACTCTCAACAGAGGAGCAACATTCTAATACTGAACTCTTCACAGAGGAGCAACATTCTAATGCTGAACGCACAACAGAGGAGCAACATTCTAATGCTGAACTCTCAACAGACGAGCAACATTATAATGCTGAACTCTCAAGAGAGGAGCAACATTTTAATGCTAAACTCTCAACAGAGGAGCAACATTCTAATGCTGAACTCTCAACAGAGGAGCAACATTCTAATGCTGTTCTCTCAACAGAGGAGCAACATTCTAATGCTGTTCTCTCAACAGAGGAGCAACATTCTAATGCTGAACTCATAACAGAGGAGCAACATTCTAATGCTCTTCTCTCAACAGAGGAGCAACATTCTAATACTGAACTCATAACAGAGGAGCAACATTCTAATGCTGAACTCTCACAGAGGTGCAACATTCTAATGCTGAACTCTCAACAGAGGAGCAACATTCTAATGCTGAACGCTCAACAGAGGAGCAACATTCTAATGCTGAACTCTCAACAGAGAGAGCATTCTAATGAGGAAATCTCAACAGAGGAGCAACTAATGCTGAACTCTCAACAGAGGAGCAACATTCTAATACTGAACTCTTCACAGAGGAGCAACATTCTAATGCTGAACGCACAACAGAGGAGCAACATTCTAATGCTGAACTCTCAACAGACGAGCAACATTATAATGCTGAACTCTCAAGAGAGGAGCAACATTCTAATGCTAAACTCTCAACAGACGAGCAGCATTCTAATGAGGAAATCTCAACAGAGGAGCAACATTCGAATGCTGAACTCTCAACAGAGGAGCAACATTCTAATACTGAACTCTTCACAGAGGAGCAACATTCTAATGCTGAACGCACAACAGAGGAGCAACATTCTAATGCTGAACTCTCAACAGACGAGCAACATTATAATGCTGAACTCTCAAGAGAGGAGCAACATTCTAATGCTAAACTCTCAACTGAGGAGCAACATTCTAATGCTGAACTCTCAACAGAGGAGCAACATTCTAATGCTGTTCTCTCAACAGAGGAGCAACATTCTAATGCTGAACTCTCAACAGAGGAGCAACATTCTAATGCTGAACTCATAACAGAGGAGCAACATTCTAATGCTGAACTCTCACAGAGGTGCAACATTCTAATGCTGAACTCTCAACAGAGGAGCAACATTCTAATGCTGAACGCTCAACAGAGGAGCAACATTCTAATGCTGAACTCTCAACAGACGAGCAGCATTCTAATGAGGAAATCTCAACAGAGGAGCAACATTCTAATGCTGAACTCTCAACAGAGGAGCAACATTCTAATACTGAACTCTCACAGAGGAGCAACATTCTAATGCTGAACTCACAACAGAGGAGCAACATTCTAATGCTGAACTCTCAACAGACGAGCAACATTATAATGCTGAACTCTCAAGAGAGGAGCAACATTCTAATGCTAAACTCTCAACAGACGAGCAGCATTCTAATGCTGAAATCTCAACAGAGGAGCAACATTCTAATGCTGAACTCTCAACAGAGGAGCAACATTCTAATACTGAACTCTCAACAGAGGAGCAACATTCTAATGCTCAACAGAGGAGCAACATTCTAATGCTGAACTCTCAACAGACGAGCAACATTATAATGCTGAACTCTCAAGAGAGGAGCAACATTCTAATGCTAAACTCTCAACTGAGGAGCAACATTCTAATGCTGAACTCTCAACAGAGGAGCAACATTCTAATGCTGTTCTCTCAACAGAGGAGCAACATTCTAATGCTGAACTCTCAACAGAGGAGCAACATTCTAATGCTGAACTCTCAACAGAGGAGCAACATTCTAATGCTCTTCTCTCAACAGAGGAGCAATATTCTAATACTGAACTCATAACAGAGGAGCAACATTCTAATGCTGAACTCTCACAGAGGTGCAACATTCTAATGCTGAACTCTCAACAGAGGAGCAACATTCTAATGCTGAACTCAACAGAGGAGCAACATTCTAATGCTGCAGCATTCTAATCAACAGAGGAAATTCTCAACAGAGGAGCAACATTCGAATGCTGAACTCTCAACAGAGGAGCAACATTCTAATACTGAACTCTTCACAGAGGAGCAACATTCTAATGCTGAACGCACAACAGAGGAGCAACATTCTAATGCTGAACTCTCAACAGACGAGCAACATTATAATGCTGAACTCTCAAGAGAGGAGCAACATTTTAATGCTAAACTCTCAACAGAGGAGCAACATTCTAATGCTGAACTCTCAACAGAGGAGCAACATTCTAATGCTGTTCTCTCAACAGAGGAGCAACATTCTAATACTGAACTCTCAACAGACGAGCAACATTATAATGCTGAAGTCTCAAGAGAGGAGCAACATTCTAATGCTAAACTCTCAACAGAGGAGCAACATTCTAATGCTGTTCTCTCAACAGAGGAGCAACCTTCTAATGCTGAACTCTCAACAGAGGAGCAACATTCTAATGCTGTTCTCTCAACAGAGGAGCAACATTCTAATGCTGAACTATCAACAGAGGAGCAACATTCTAATGCTGTTCTCTCAACAGAGGAGCAACATTCTAATGCTGAACTCTCAACAGAGGAGCAACATTCTAATGCTGTTCTCTCAACAGAGGAGCAACATTTTAATGCTGTTCACAACAGAGGAGCAACATTCTAATGCTGAACTCTCAACAGACGAGCAACATTATAATGCTGAACTCTCAAGAGAGGAGCAACATTCTAATGCTAAACTCTCAACAGAGGAGCAACATTCTAATGCTGAACTCTCAACAGAGGAGTGACATTCTAATGCTGAACTCTCACAGAGGAGCAACATTCTAATGCTGTTCTCTTAACAGAGGAGCAACATTCTAATGCTGAACTCTCAACAGAGGAGCAACATTCTAATGCTGTTCTCTCAACAGAGGAGTAACATTCTAATGCTGACCTCTCAACAGAGGAGCAACATTCTAATGCTGAACGCACAACAGAGGAGCAACATTCTAATGCTGAAATCTCAAAAGGCGAGCAACATTATAATGCTGAACTCTCAAGAGAGGAGCAACATTCTAATGCTAAACTCTCAACTGAGGAGCAACATTCTAATGCTGTTCTCTCAACAGAGGAGCAACACTCTAATGCTGAACTCTCAACAGAGGAGTAACATTCTAATGCTGAACTCTCAACAGAGGAGCAACATTCTAATGCTGAACGCACAACAGAGGAGCAACATTCTAATGCAGAACTCTCAACAGACGAGCAACATTATAATGCTGGACTCTCAAGAGAGGAGCAACATTCTAATGCTAAACTCTCAACAGAGGAGCAACATTCTAATGCTGAACTCTCAACAGAGGAGCAACATTCTAATGCTATTCTCTCAACAGAGGAGCAACATTCTAAAGCTGAACTCTCAACAGAGGAGTAACATTCTAATGCTGAACTCTCAACAGAGGAGCAACATTCTAATGCTGAACTCTCAACAGAGGAGTAACATTCTAATGCTGACCTCTCAACAGAGGAGCAACATTCTAATGCTGAACGCACAACAGAGGAGCAACATTCTAATGCTGAACTCTCAACAGACGAGCAACATTATAATGCTGAACTCATAACAGAGGAGCAACATTCTAATGCTCTTCTCTCAACAGAGGAGCAACATTCTAATACTGAACCCATAACAGAGGAGCAACATTCTAATGCTGAACTCTCAACAGAGGAGCAACATTCTAATGCTGTTCTCTCAACAGAGGAGTAACATTCTAATGCTAAACTCTCAACAGAGGAGCAACATTCTAATGCTGAACTCTCAACAGAGGAGCAACATTCTAATGCTGTTCTCTCAACAGAGGAGCAACATTCTAATACTGAACTCTCAACAGATGAGCAACATTATAATGCTGAAGTCTCAAGAGAGGAGCAACATTCTAATGCTAAACTCTCAACAGAGGAGCAACATTCTAATGCTGTTCTCTCAACAGAGGAGCAACATTCTAATGCTGAACTCTCAACAGAAGAGCAACATTCTAATGCTGTTCTCTCAACAGAGGAGCAACATTCTAATGCTGAACTATCAACAGAGGAGCAACATTCTAATGCTGTTCTCTCAACAGAGGAGCAACATTCTAATGCTGAACTCTCAACAGAGGAGCAACATTCTAATGCTGTTCTCTCAACAGAGGAGCAACATTTTAATACTGAACGCACAACAGAGGAGCAACATTCTAATGCTGAACTCTCAACAGACGAGCAACATTATAATGCTGAACTCTCAAGAGAGGAGCAACATTCTAATGCTAAACTCTCAACAGAGGAGCAACATTCTAATGCTGAACTCTCAACAGAGGAGTAACATTCTAATGCTGAACTCTCACAGAGGAGCAACATTCTAATGCTGTTCTCTTAACAGAGGAGCAACATTCTAATGCTGAACTCTCAACAGAGGAGCAACATTCTAATGCTGTTCTCTCAACAGAGGAGCAACATTCTAATGCTGAACTCTCAACAGAGGAGTAACATTCTAACGCTAAACTCTCAACAGAGGAGCAACATTCTAATGCTGAAATCTCAACAGAGGAGCAACATTCTAATGCTGTTCTCTCAACAGAGGAGCAACATTCTAATTCTGAACTCTCAACAGATGAGCAACATTATAATGCTGAAGTCTCAAGAGAGGAGCAACATTCTAATGCTAAACTCTCAACAGAGGAGCAACATTCTAATACTGAACTCTTCACAGAGGAGCAACATTCTAATGCTGAACGCACAACAGAGGAGCAACATTCTAATGCTGAACTCTCAACAGACGAGCAACATTATAATGCTGAACTCTCAAGAGAGGAGCAACATTTTAATGCTAAACTCTCAACAGAGGAGCAACATTCTAATGCTGAACTCTCAACAGAGGAGCAACATTCTAATGCTGTTCTCTCAACAGAGGAGCAACATTCTAATGCTGTTCTCTCAACAGAGGAGCAACATTCTAATGCTGAACTCATAACAGAGGAGCAACATTCTAATGCTCTTCTCTCAACAGAGGAGCAACATTCTAATACTGAACTCATAACAGAGGAGCAACATTCTAATGCTGAACTCTCACAGAGGTGCAACATTCTAATGCTGAACTCTCAACAGAGGAGCAACATTCTAATGCTGAACGCTCAACAGAGGAGCAACATTCTAATGCTGAACTCTCAACAGACGAGCAGCATTCTAATGAGGAAATCTCAACAGAGGAGCAACATTCGAATGCTGAACTCTCAACAGAGGAGCAACATTCTAATACTGAACTCTTCACAGAGGAGCAACATTCTAATGCTGAACGCACAACAGAGGAGCAACATTCTAATGCTGAACTCTCAACAGACGAGCAACATTATAATGCTGAACTCTCAAGAGAGGAGCAACATTCTAATGCTAAACTCTCAACAGAGGAGCAACATTCTAATGAAATCTGAATGCTGAACTCTCAACAGAGGAGCAACATTCTAATACTGAACTCTCACAGAGGAGCAACATTCTAATGCTGAACGCACAACAGAGGAGCAACATTCTAATGCTGAACTCTCAACAGAGGAGCAACATTATAATGCTGAACTCTCAAGAGAGGAGCAACATTCTAATGCTAAACTCTCAACTGAGGAGCAACATTCTAATGCTGAACTCTCAACAGAGGAGCAACATTCTAATGCTGTTCTCTCAACAGAGGAGCAACATTCTAATGCTGAACTCTCAACAGAGGAGCAACATTCTAATGCTGAACTCTCAACAGAGGAGCAACATTCTAATGCTCTTCTCTCAACAGAGGAGCAATATTCTAATACTGAACTCATAACAGAGGAGCAACATTCTAATGCTGAACTCTCACAGAGGTGCAACATTCTAATGCTGAACTCTCAACAGAGGAGCAACATTCTAATGCTGAACGCTCAACAGAGGAGCAACATTCTAATGCTGAACTCTCAACAGACGAGCAGCATTCTAATGAGGAAATCTCAACAGAGGAGCAACATTCGAATGCTGAACTCTCAACAGAGGAGCAACATTCTAATACTGAACTCTTCACAGAGGAGCAACATTCTAATGCTGAACGCACAACAGAGGAGCAACATTCTAATGCTGAACTCTCAACAGACGAGCAACATTATAATGCTGAACTCTCAAGAGAGGAGCAACATTTTAATGCTAAACTCTCAACAGAGGAGCAACATTCTAATGCTGAACTCTCAACAGAGGAGCAACATTCTAATGCTGTTCTCTCAACAGAGGAGCAACATTCTAATACTGAACTCTCAACAGACGAGCAACATTATAATGCTGAAGTCTCAAGAGAGGAGCAACATTCTAATGCTAAACTCTCAACAGAGGAGCAACATTCTAATGCTGTTCTCTCAACAGAGGAGCAACATTCTAATGCTGAACTCTCAACAGAGGAGCAACATTCTAATGCTGTTCTCTCAACAGAGGAGCAACATTCTAATGCTGAACTATCAACAGAGGAGCAACATTCTAATGCTGTTCTCTCAACAGAGGAGCAACATTCTAATGCTGAACTCTCAACAGAGGAGCAACATTCTAATGCTGTTCTCTCAACAGAGGAGCAACATTTTAATGCTGAACGCACAACAGAGGAGCAACATTCTAATGCTGAACTCTCAACAGACGAGCAACATTATAATGCTGAACTCTCAAGAGAGGAGCAACATTCTAATGCTAAACTCTCAACAGAGGAGCAACATTCTAATGCTGAACTCTCAACAGAGGAGTAACATTCTAATGCTGAACTCTCACAGAGGAGCAACATTCTAATGCTGTTCTCTTAACAGAGGAGCAACATTCTAATGCTGAACTCTCAACAGAGGAGCAACATTCTAATGCTGTTCTCTCAACAGAGGAGCAACATTCTAATGCTGAACTCTCAACAGAGGAGTAACATTATAATGCTAAACTCTCAACAGAGGAGCAACATTCTAATGCTGAAATCTCAACAGAGGAGCAACATGCTAATGCTGTTCTCTCAACAGAGGAGCAACATTCTAATTCTGAACTCTCAACAGATGAGCAACATTATAATGCTGAAGTCTCAAGAGAGGAGCAACATTCTAATGCTAAACTCTCAACAGAGGAGCAACATTCTAATACTGAACTCTTCACAGAGGAGCAACATTCTAATGCTGAACGCACAACAGAGGAGCAACATTCTAATGCTGAACTCTCAACAGACGAGCAACATTATAATGCTGAACTCTCAAGAGAGGAGCAACATTTTAATGCTAAACTCTCAACAGAGGAGCAACATTCTAATGCTGAACTCTCAACAGAGGAGCAACATTCTAATGCTGTTCTCTCAACAGAGGAGCAACATTCTAATACTGAACTCTCAACAGACGAGCAACGTTATAATGCTGAAGTCTCAAGAGAGGAGCAACATTCTAATGCTAAACTCTCAACAGAGGAGCAACATTCTAATGCTGTTCTCTCAACAGAGGAGCAACATTCTAATGCTGAACTCTCAACAGAGGAGCAACATTCTAATGCTGTTATCTCAACAGAGGAGCAACATTCTAATGCTGAATTCTCAACAGAGGAGTAACATTCTAATGCTGAACTCTCAACAGAGGAGCAACATTCTAATGCTGAAATCTCAACAGAGGAGCAACATTCTAATGCTCTTCTCTCAACAGAGGAGCAACATTCTAATGCTGAACTCTCACAGAGGAGCAACATTCTAATGCAACATTCTAATGCTGTTCTCTTAACAGAGGAGCAACATTCTAATGCTGAACTCTCAACAGAGGAGCAACATTCTAATGCTGTTCTCTCAACAGAGGAGTAACATTCTAATGCTAAACTCTCAACAGAGGAGCAACATTCTAATGCTGAACTCTCAACAGAGGAGCAACATTCTAATGCTGTTCTCTCAACAGACGAGCAACATTCTAATACTGAACTCTCAACAGATGAGCAACATTATAATGCTGAAGTCTCAAGAGAGGAGCAACATTCTAATGCTAAACTCTCAACAGAGGAGCAACATTCTAATGCTGTTCTCTCAACAGAGGAGCAACATTCTAATGCTGAACTCTCAACAGAGGAGCAACATTCTAATGCTGTTCTCTCAACAAAGGAGCAACATTTTAATGCTGAACGCACAACAGAGGAGCAACATTCTAATGCTGAAATCTCAACAGAGGAGCAACATTCTAATGCTCTTCTCTCAACAGAGGAGGAACATTCTAATGCTGAACTCTCACAGAGGAGCAACATTCTAATGCTGTTCTCTTAACAGAGGAGCAACATTCTAATGCTGAACTCTCAACAGAGGAGCAACATTCTAATGCTGTTCTCTCAACAGAGGAGTAACATTCTAATGCTAAACTCTCAACAGAGGAGCAACATTCTAATGCTGAACTCTCAACAGAGGAGCAACATTCTAATGCTGTTCTCTCAACAGACGAGCAACATTCTAATACTGAACTCTCAACAGATGAGCAACATTATAATGCTGAAGTCTCAAGAGAGGAGGAACATTCTAATGCTAAACTCTCAACAGAGGAGCAACATTCTAATGCTGTTCTCTCAACAGAGGAGCAACATTCTAATGCTGAACTCTCAACAGAGGAGCAACATTCTAATGCTGTTCTCTCAACAGAGGAGCAACATTCTAATGCTGAACTATCAACAGAGGAGCAACATTCTAATGCTGTTCTCTCAACAGAGGAGCAACATTCTAATGCTGAACTCTCAACAGAGGAGCAACATTCTAATGCTGTTCTCTCAACAGAGGAGCAACATTTTAATGCTGAACGCACAACAGAGGAGCAACATTCTAATGCTGAACTCTCAACAGACGAGCAACATTATAATGCTGAACTCTCAAGAGAGGAGCAACATTCTAATGCTAAACTCTCAACAGAGGAGCAACATTCTAATGCTGAACTCTCAACAGAGGAGTAACATTCTAATGCTGAACTCTCAACAGAGGAGCAACATTCTAATGCTGTTCTCTCAACAGAGGAGCAACATTCTAATGCTGAACTCTCAACAGAGGAGCAACATTCTAATGCTGTTCTCTCAACAGAGGAGCAACATTCTAATGCTGAACTCTCAACAGAGGAGTAACATTCTAATGCTAAACTCTCAACAGAGGAGCAACATTCTAATGCTGAAATCTCAACAGAGGAGCAACATTCTAATGCTGTTCTCTCAACAGAGGAGCAACATTCTAATGCTGTTCTCTCAACAGAGGAGCAACATTCTAATACTGAACTCTCAACAGACGAGCAACATTATAATGCTGATGTCTCAAGAGAGGAGCAACATTCTAATGCTAAACTCTCAACAGAGGAGCAACATTCTAATGCTGTTCTCTCAACAGAGGAGCAACATTCTAATGCTGAACTCTCAACAGAGGAGCAACATTCTAATGCTGAATTCTCAACAGAGGAGTAACATTCTAATGCTGAACTCTCAACAGAGGAGCAACATTCTAATGCTGAACTCTTAACAGAGGAGCAACATTCTAATGCTGAACTCTCAACAGACGAGCAGCATTCTAATGAGGAAATCTCAACAGAGGAGCAACATTCTAATGCTGAACTATCAACAGAGGAGCAACATTCTAATGCTGTTCTCTCAACAGAGGAGCAACATTCTAATGCTGAACGCTCAACAGAGGAGCAACATTCTAATGCTGAACTCTCAACAGAGGAGCAACATTATAATGCTGAACTCTCAAGAGAGGAGCAACATTCTAATGCTAAACTCTCAACAGAGGAGCAACATTCTAATGCTGAACTCTCAACAGAGGAGTAACATTCTAATGCTGAACTCTCAACAGAGGAGCAACATTCTAATGCTGAACTCTCAACAGAGGAGCAACATTCTAATGCTGAACTCTCAACAGAGGAGCAACATTCTAATGCTGTTCTCTCAACAGAGGAGCAACATTCTAATGCTGAACTCTCAACAGAGGAGCAACATTCTAATGCTGAACTCTCAACAGAGGAGCAACATTCTAATGCTGAACTCTCAACAGAGGAGCAACATTCTAATGCTGTTCTCTCAACAGAGGAGCAACATTCTAATGCTGTTCTCTCAACAGAGGAGCAACATTCTAATACTGAACTCTCAACAGACGAGCAACATTATAATGCTGATGTCTCAAGAGAGGAGCAACATTCTAATGCTAAACTCTCAACAGAGGAGCAACATTCTAATGCTGTTCTCTCAACAGAGGAGCAACATTCTAATGCTGTTCTCTCAACAGAGGAACAACATTCTAATGCTGAATTCTCAACAGAGGAGTAACATTCTAATGCTGAACTCTCAACAGAGGAGCAACATTCTAATGCTGAACTCTTAACAGAGGAGCAACATTCTAATGCTGAACTCTCAACAGAGGAGCAACATTCTAATTCTCAACAGAGGAGCAACATTAATGCTGTTCTCTCAACAGAGGAGCAACATTCTAATGCTGAACTCTCAACAGAGGAGCAACATTCTAATGCTGAACTCTCAACAGAGGAGCAACATTCTAATGCTGTTCTCTCAACAGAGGAGCAACATTCTAATGCTGAACTCTCAACAGAGGAGCAACATTCTAATGCTGCTGAACTCTCAGAGGAGCAACATTCTAATGCTGAACTATCAACAGAGGAGCAACATTCTAATGCTGTTCTCTCAACAGAGGAGCAACATTCTAATGCTAAACTCTCAACAGAGGAGCAACATTCTAATGCTGTTCACTCAACAGAGGAGCAACATTCTAATGCTGAACTATCAACAGAGGAGCAACATTCTAATGCTGTTCTCTCAACAGAAGAGCAACATTCTAATGCTGAACTCTCAACAGAGGAGCAACATTCTAATGCTGAACTCTCAACAGAGGAGCAACATTCTAATGCTGCTCAACAGAGGAGCAGCATTCTCTCAACAGAGGAGCAACATTCGAATGCTGAACTCTCAACAGAGGAGCAACATTCTAATGCTGAACTCTCACAGAGGAGCAACATTCTAATGCTGAACGCACAACAGAGGAGCAACATTCTAATGCTGAACTCTCAAGAGAGGAGCAAAATTCTAATGCTGAACTCTCAAGAGAGGAGCAAAATTCTAATGCTAAACTCTCAACAGAGGAGCAACATTCTAATGCTGTTCTCTCAACAGAGGAGCAACATTCTAATGCTGAACTCTCAACAGAGGAGTAACATTCTAATGCTGAACTCTCAACAGAGGAGCAACATTCTAATACTGAACTCTTAACAGAGGAGCAACATTCTAATGCTGAACTCTCAACAGAGGAGCAACATTCTAATGCTGAACGCACAACAGAGGAGCAACATTCTAATGCTGAAATCTCAACAGACGAGCAACATCATAATGCTGAACTCTCAAGAGAGGAGCAACATTCTAATGCTAAACTCTCAACTGAGGAGCAACATTCTAATGCTGAACTCTCAACAGAGGAGCAACATTCTAATGCTGTTCTCTCAACAGAGGAGCACCATTCTAATGCTGAACTCTCAACAGAGGAGTAACATTCTAATGCTGAACTCTCAACAGAGGAGCAACATTCTAATGCTGAACGCACAACAGAGGAGCAACATTCTAATGCTGAACTCTCAACAGACGAGCAACATTATAATGCTGGACTCTCAAGAGAGGAGCAACATTCTAATGCTGAACGCACAACAGAGGAGCAACATTCTAATGCTGAACTCTCAACAGACGAGCAACATTATAATGCTGGACTCTCAAGAGAGGAGCAACATTCTAATGCTAAACTCTCAACAGAGGAGCAACATTCTAATGCTGAACTCTCAACAGAGGAGCAACATTCTAATGCTGTTCTCTCAACAGAGGAGCAACATT
The DNA here is from genome assembly GCF_034236695.1 of Oncorhynchus nerka. Classification (NCBI taxonomy): domain Eukaryota; kingdom Metazoa; phylum Chordata; class Actinopteri; order Salmoniformes; family Salmonidae; genus Oncorhynchus; species Oncorhynchus nerka. Next base: position 91,859,320 of record NC_088397.1, on the reverse strand, counting down.
CTAATAATGAACTCTCAACAGAGGAGTAACATTCTAATGCTGAACTCTCCACAGAGGAGCAACATTCTAATACTGAACTCTTAACAGAGGAGCAACATTCTAATGCTGAACTCTCAACAGAGGAGCAACATTCTAATGCTGAACGCACAACAGAGGAGCAACATTCTAATGCTGAAATCTCAACAGACGAGCAACATTATAATGCTGAACTCTCAAGAGAGGAGCAACATTCTAATGCTAAACTCTCAACTGAGGAGCAACATTCTAATGCTGAACTCTCAACAGAGGAGCAACATTCTAATGCTGAATTCTCAACAGAGGAGTAACATTCTAATGCTGAACTCTCAACAGAGGAGCAACATTCTAATGCTGAAATCTCAACAGAGGAGCAACATTCTAATGCTCTTCTCTCAACAGAGGAGCAACATTCTAATGCTGAATTCTCAACAGAGGAGTAACATTCTAATGCTGAACTCTCACAGAGGAGCAACATTCGAATGCTGAACTCTCAACAGAGGAGCAACATTCTAATGCTGAACTCTCAAGAGAGGAGCAACATTCTAATGCTGAACTATCAACAGAGGAGCAACATTCTAATGCTGTTCTCTCAACAGAGGAGCAACATTCTAATGCTGAACTCTCAACAGAGGAGTAACATTCTAATGCTGAACTCTCAACAGAGGAGCAACATTCTAATGCTGAACTCTCAACAGAGGCGTAACATTCTAATGCTGAACTCTCAACAGAGGAGCAACATTCTAATGCTGAACTCTCAACAAACGAGCAACATTATAATGCTGAACTCTCAAGAGAGGAGCAACATTCTAATGCTAAACTCTCAACAGAGGAGCAACATTCTAATGCTGTTCTCTCAACAGAGGAGCAACATTCTAAAACTGAACTCTCAACAGACGAGCAACATTATAATGCTGAAGTCTCAAGAGAGGAGCAACATTCTAATGCTAAACTCTCAACAGAGGAGCAACATTCTAATGCTGAACTCTCAACAGAGGAGCAACATTCTAATGCTGAACGCACAACAGAGGAGTAACATTCTAATGCTGTTCTCTCAACAGAGGAGCAACATTCTAATGCTGAACTATCAACAGAGGAGCAACATTCTAATGCTGTTCTCTCAACAGAAGAGCAACATTCTAATAAGTAACTCTCAACAGAGGAGCAACATTCTAATGCTGAACTCTTAACAGAGGAGCAACATTCTAATGCTGAACGCTCAACAGAGGAGCAACATTCTAATGCTGAACTCTCAACAGACGAGCAGCATTCTAATGAGGAAATCTCAACAGAGGAGCAACATTCGAATGCTGAACTCTCAACAGAGGAGCAACATTCTAATGCTGAACTCTCACAGAGGAGCAACATTCTAATGCTGAACGCACAACAGAGGAGCAACATTCTAATGATGAACTCTCAACAGACGAGCAACATTATAATGCTGAACTCTCAAGAGAGGAGCAAAATTCTAATGCTAAACTCTCAACAGAGGAGCAACATTCTAATGCTGTTCTCTCAACAGAGGAGCAACATTCTAATGCTGAACTCTCAACAGAGGAGTAACATTATAAAGCTGAACTCTCAACAGAGGAGCAACATTCTAATACTGAACTCTTAACAGAGGAGCAACATTCTAATGCTGAACTCTCAACAGAGGAGCAACATTCTAATGCTGAACTCTCAACAGAGGAGTAACATTCTAATGCTGAACTCTCAACAGAGGAGCAACATTCTAATACTGAACTCTTAACAGAGGAGCAACATTCTAATGCTGAACTCTCAACAGAGGAGCAACATTCTAATGCTGAACGCACAACAGAGGAGCAACATTCTAATGCTGAAATCTCAACAGACGAGCAACATTATAATGCTGAACTCTCAAGAGAGGAGCAACATTCTAATGCTAAACTCTCAACTGAGGAGCAACATTCTAATGCTGAACTCTCAACAGAGGAGCAACATTCTAATGCTGTTCTCTCAACAGAGGAGCAACATTCTAATGCTGAACTCTCAACAGAGGAGTAACATTCTAATGCTGAACTCTCAACAGAGGAGCAACATTCTAATGCTGAACGCACAACAGAGGAGCAACATTCTAATGCTGAACTCTCAACAGAGCAACATTATAATGCTGGACTCTCAAGAGAGGAGCAACATTCTAATGCTAAACTCTCAACAGAGGAGCAACATTCTAATGCTGAACTCTCAACAGAGGAGCAACATTCTAATGCTGTTCTCTCAACAGAGGAGCAACATTCTAATGCTGAACTCTCAACAGAGGAGTAACATTCTAATGCTGAACTCTCAACAGAGGAGCAACATTCTAATGCTGAACTCTCAACAGAGGAGCAACATTCTAATGCTGAACTCTCAACAGACGAGCAACATTATAATGCTGAACTCTCAAGAGAGGAGCAACATTCTAATGCTAAACTCTCAACTGAGGAGCAACATTCTAATGCTGAACTCTCAACAGAGGAGCAACATTCTAATGCTGTTCTCTCAACAGAGGAGCAACATTCTAATGCTGAACTCTCAACAGAGGAGCAACATTCTAATGCTGAACTCTCAACAGAGGAGTAACATTCTAATGCTGAACTCTCAACAGAGGAGCAACATTCTAATGCTGAACTCTCAACAGAGGAGTAACATTCTAATGCTGACCTCTCAACAGAGGAGCAACATTCTAATGCTGAACTCTCAACAGAGGAGCAACATTCTAATGCTCTTCTCTCAACAGAGGAGCAACATTCTAATACTGAACTCTCAACAGAGGAGCAACATTCTAATGCTGAACTCTCAACAGAGGAGCAACATTCTAATGCTGAACTCTCAACAGAGGAGCAACATTCTAATGCTGTTCTCTCAACAGAGGAGCAACATTCTAATGCTGAACTCTCAACAGAGGAGTAACATTCTAATGCTGACCTCTCAACAGAGGAGCAACATTCTAATGCTGAACGCACAACAGAGGAGCAACATTCTAATGCTGAAATCTCAACAGACGAGCAACATTCTAATGCTGAACTCTCAACAGAGGAGCAACATTCTAATGCTGAACTCTCAACAGAGGAGCAACATTCTAATGCTGAACTCTCAACAGAGGAGTAACATTCTAATGCTGAACTCTCAACAGAGGAGCAACATTCTAATGCTGAACTCTCAACAGAGGAGCAACATTCTAATGCTGAACTCTCAACAGAGGAGTAATATTCTAATGCTGACCTCTCAAGAGAGGAGCAACATTCTAATGCTGAACTCTCAACAGAGGAGCAACATTCTAATGCTCTTCTCTCAACAGAGGAGCAACATTCTAATACTGAACTCATAACAGAGGAGCAACATTCTAATGCTGAATTCTCAACAGAGGAGCAACATTCTAATGCTGAACTCTCAACAGAGGAGTAATATTCTAATGCTGACCTCTCAAGAGAGGAGCAACATTCTAATGCTGAACTCTCAACAGAGGAGCAACATTCTTCTAGCAACATTCTAATACTGAACTCAACAGAGGAGCAACATTCTAATGCTGAACTCTCAACAGAGGAGCAACATTCTAATGCTGAACTCTCAACAGAGGAGCAACATTCTAATGCTGAACTCTCAACAGAGGAGCAACATTCTAATGCTGAACTCTCAAGAGAGGAGCAACATTCTAATGCTGAACTATCAACAGAGGAGCAACATTCTAATGCTGTTCTCTCAACAGAGGAGCAACATTCTAATGCTGAACTCTCAACAGAGGAGTAACATTCTAATGCTGAACTCTCAACAGAGGAGCAACATTCTAATGCTGAACTCTCAACAGAGGAGCAACATTCTAATGCTGAACTCTCAACAGAGGAGCAACATTCTAATGCTGAACTCTCAACAAACGAGCAACATTATAATGCTGAACTCTCAAGAGAGGAGCAACATTCTAATGCTAAACTCTCAACAGAGGAGCAACATTCTAATGCTGTTCTCTCAACAGAGGAGCAACATTCTAATACTGAACTCTCAACAGACGAGCAACATTATAATGCTGAAGTCTCAAGAGAGGAGCAACATTCTAATGCTGAACTCTCAACAGAGGAGCAACATTCTAATGCTGAACTCTCAACAGAGGAGCAACATTCTAATGCTGAACTCTCAACAGAGGAGTAACATTCTAATGCTGTTCTCTCAACAGAGGAGCAACATTCTAATGCTGAACTATCAACAGAGGAGCAACATTCTAATGCTGTTCTCTCAACAGAAGAGCAACATTCTAATAAGTAACTCTCAACAGAGGAGCAACATTCTAATGCTGAACTCTTAACAGAGGAGCAACATTCTAATGCTGAACGCTCAACAGAGGAGCAACATTCTAATGCTGTTATCTCAACAGAGGAGCAACATTCTAATGCTGAATTCTCAACAGAGGAGCAACATTCTAATGCTGAACTCTCAACAGAGGAGCAACATTCTAATGCTGAACTCTCACAGAGGAGCAACATTCTAATGCTGAACGCACAACAGAGGAGCAACATTCTAATGCTGAACTCTCAACAGACGAGCAACATTATAATGCTGAACTCTCAAGAGAGGAGCAAAATTCTAATGCTAAACTCTCAACAGAGGAGCAACATTCTAATGCTGTTCTCTCAACAGAGGAGCAACATTCTAATGCTGAACTCTCAACAGAGGAGTAACATTCTAATGCTGAACTCTCAACAGAGGAGCAACATTCTAATACTGAACTCTTAACAGAGGAGCAACATTCTAATGCTGAACTCTCAACAGAGGAGCAACATTCTAATGCTGAACTCTCAACAGAGGAGTAACATTCTAATGCTGAACTCTCAACAGAGAAGCAACATTCTAATACTGAACTCTTAACAGAGGAGCAACATTCTAATGCTGAACTCTCAACAGAGGAGCAACATTCTAATGCTGAACGCACAACAGAGGAGCAACATTCTAATGCTGAAATCTCAACAGACGAGCAACATTATAATGCTGAACTCTCAAGAGAGGAGCAACATTCTAATGCTAAACTCTCAACTGAGGAGCAACATTCTAATGCTGAACTCTCAACAGAGGAGCAACATTCTAATGCTGTTCTCTCAACAGAGGAGCAACATTCTAATGCTGAACTCTCAACAGAGGAGTAACATTCTAATGCTGAACTCTCAACAGAGGAGCAACATTCTAATGCTGAACGCACAACAGAGGAGCAACATTCTAATGCTGAACTCTCAACAGACGAGCAACATTATAATGCTGGACTCTCAAGAGAGGAGCAACATTCTAATGCTAAACTCTCAACAGAGGAGCAACATTCTAATGCTGAACTCTCAACAGAGGAGCAACATTCTAATGCTGTTCTCTCAACAGAGGAGCAACATTCTAATGCTGAACTCTCAACAGAGGAGCAACATTCTAATGCTGAACTCTCAACAGAGGAGCAACATTCTAATGCTAAACTCTCAACAGAGGAGCAACATTCTAATGCTGAACTCTCAACAGAGGAGCAACATTCTAATGCTGTTCTCTCAACAGAGGAGCAACATTCTAATGCTGAACTCTCAACAGAGGAGCAACATTCTAATGCTGAACTCTCAACAGAGGAGCAACATTCTAATGCTGAACTCTCAACAGAGGAGCAACATTCTAATGCTGAACTCTCAACAGAGGAGCAACATTCTAATGCTGAACTCTCAACAGAGGAGCAACATTCTAATGCTGAACTCTCAACAGAGGAGCAACATTCTAATGCTCTTCTCTCAACAGAGGAGCAACATTCTAATACTGAACTCATAACAGAGGAGCAACATTCTAATGCTGAACTCTCAACTGAGGAGCAACATTCTAATGCTGAACTCTCAACAGAGGAGCAACATTCTAATGCTGTTCTCTCAACAGAGGAGCAACATTCTAATGCTGAACTCTCAACAGAGGAGTAACATTCTAATGCTGACCTCTCAACAGAGGAGCAACATTCTAATGCTGAACGCACAACAGAGGAGCAACATTCTAATGCTGAAATCTCAACAGACGAGCAACATTCTAATGCTGAACTCTCAACAGAGGAGCAACATTCTAATGCTGTTCTCTCAACAGAGGAGCAACATTCTAATGCTGAAATCTCAACAGAGGAGCAACATTCTAATGCTGAACTCTCAACAGAGGAGTAACATTCTAATGCTGAACTCTCAACAGAGGAGCAACATTCTAATGCTGAACTCTCAACAGAGGAGTAATATTCTAATGCTGACCTCTCAAGAGAGGAGCAACATTCTAATGCTGAACTCTCAACAGAGGAGCAACATTCTAATGCTCTTCTCTCAACAGAGGAGCAACATTCTAATACTGAACTCATAACAGAGGAGCAACATTCTAATGCTGAATTCTCAACAGAGGAGCAACATTCTAATGCTGAACTCTCAACAGAGGAGCAATATTCTAATGCTGACCTCTCAAGAGAGGAGCAACATTCTAATGCTGAACTCTCAACAGAGGAGCAACATTCTAATGCTCTTCTCTCAACAGAGGAGCAAATGCTAAACTCTCAACAGAGGAGCAACATTCTAATGCTGAACTCTCAACAGAGGAGCAACATTCTAATGCTGAACTCTCAACAGAGGAGCAACATTCTAATGCTGAAATCTCAACAGAGGAGCAACATTCTAATGCTCTTCTCTCAACAGAGGAGCAACATTCTAATGCTGAATTCTCAACAGAGGAGTAACATTCTAATGCTGAACTCTCACAGAGGAGCAACATTCGAATGCTGAACTCTCAACAGAGGAGCAACATTCTAATGCTGAACTCTCAAGAGAGGAGCAACATTCTAATGCTGAACTATCAACAGAGGAGCAACATTCTAATGCTGTTCTCTCAACAGAGGAGCAACATTCTAATGCTGAACTCTCAACAGAGGAGCAACATTCTAATGCTGAACTCTCAACAGAGGAGCAACATTCTAATGCTGAACTCTCAACAGAGGAGCAACATTCTAATGCTGAACTCTCAACAGAGGAGCAACATTCTAATGCTGAACTCTCAACAAAGAGGAGCAACATTATAATGCTGAACTCTCAAGAGAGGAGCAACATTCTAATGCTAAACTCTCAACAGAGGAGCAACATTCTAATGCTGTTCTCTCAACAGAGGAGCAACATTCTAAAACTGAACTCTCAACAGAGGAGCAACATTATAATGCTGAACTCTCAACAGAGGAGCAACATTCTAATGCTAAACTCTCAACAGAGGAGCAACATTCTAATGCTGAACTCTCAACAGAGGAGCAACATTCTAATGCTGAACTCTCAACAGAGGAGCAACATTCTAATGCTGAACTCTCAACAGACGAGCAGCATTCTAATGCTGAAATCTCAACAGAGGAGCAACATTCTAATGCTGAACTCTCAACAGAGGAGCAACATTCTAATGCTGAACTCTCAACAGAGGAGCAACATTCTAATGCTGAACTCACAACAGAGGAGCAACATTCTAATGCTGAACTCTCAACAGAGGAGCAACATTATAATGCTGAACTCTCAAGAGAGGAGCAAAATTCTAATGCTAAACTCTCAACAGAGGAGCAACATTCTAATGCTGTTCTCTCAACAGAGGAGCAACATTCTAATGCTGAACTCTCAACAGAGGAGCAACATTCTAATGCTGAACTCTCAACAGAGGAGCAACATTCTAATACTGAACTCTCTGAAACAGAGGAGCAACATTCTAATGCTGAACTCTCAACAGAGGAGCAACATTCTAATGCTGAACTCTCAACAGAGGAGCAACATTCTAATACTGAACTCTTAACAGAGGAGCAACATTATGCTGAACTCTCAACAGAGGAGCAACATTCTAATGCTGAACTCACAACAGAGGAGCAACATTCTAATGCTGAAATCTCAACAGAGGAGCAACATTCTAATGCTGAACTCTCAAGAGAGGAGCAACATTCTAATGCTAAACTCTCAACTGAGGAGCAACATTCTAATGCTGAACTCTCAACAGAGGAGCAACATTCTAATGCTGTTCTCTCAACAGAGGAGCAACATTCTAATGCTGAACTCTCAACAGAGGAGCAACATTCTAATGCTGAACTCTCAACAGAGGAGCAACATTCTAATGCTGAACGCACAACAGAGGAGCAACATTCTAATGCTGAACTCTCAACAGACGAGCAACATTATAATGCTGAACTCTCAAGAGAGGAGCAACATTCTAATGCTAAACTCTCAACAGAGGAGCAACATTCTAATGCTGAACTCTCAACAGAGGAGCAACATTCTAATGCTGTTCTCTCAACAGAGGAGCAACATTCTAATGCTGAACTCTCAACAGAGGAGTAACATTCTAATGCTGAACTCTCAACAGAGGAGCAACATTCTAATGCTGAACTCTCAACAGAGGAGCAACATTCTAATGCTGAACTCTCAACAGACGAGCAACATTATAATGCTGAACTCTCAAGAGAGGAGCAACATTCTAATGCTAAACTCTCAACTGAGGAGCAACATTCTAATGCTGAACTCTCAACAGAGGAGCAACATTCTAATGCTGAACTCTCAACAGAAGAGCAACATTCTAATGCTGAACTCTCAACAGAGGAGCAACATTCTAATGCTGAACTCTCAACAGAGGAGCAACATTCTAATGCTGAACTCTCAACAGAGGAGCAACATTCTAATGCTGAACTCTCAACAGAGGAGTAACATTCTAATGCTGACCTCTCAACAGAGGAGCAACATTCTAATGCTGAACTCTCAACAGAGGAGCAACATTCTAATGCTCTTCTCTCAACAGAGGAGCAACATTCTAATACTGAACTCATAACAGAGGAGCAACATTCTAATGCTGAACTCTCAACTGAGGAGCAACATTCTAATGCTGAACTCTCAACAGAGGAGCAACATTCTAATGCTGTTCTCTCAACAGAGGAGCAACATTCTAAAACTGAACTCTCAACAGACGAGCAACATTATAATGCTGAAGTCTCAAGAGAGGAGCAACATTCTAATGCTAAACTCTCAACAGAGGAGCAACATTCTAATGCTGAACTCTCAACAGAGGAGCAACATTCTAATGCTGAACGCTCAACAGAGGAGCAACATTCTAATGCTGAACTCTCAACAGAGGAGCAGCATTCTAATGAGGAAATCTCAACAGAGGAGCAACATTCTAATGCTGAACTCTCAACAGAGGAGCAACATTCTAATGCTGAACTCTCACAGAGGAGCAACATTCTAATGCTGAACGCACAACAGAGGAGCAACATTCTAATGCTGAACTCTCAACAGACGAGCAACATTATAATGCTGAACTCTCAAGAGAGGAGCAAAATTCTAATGCTAAACTCTCAACAGAGGAGCAACATTCTAATGCTGTTCTCTCAACAGAGGAGCAACATTCTAATGCTGAACTCTCAACAGAGGAGTAACATTCTAATGCTGAATACTCTCAACAGAGGAGCAACATTCTAATGCTGAACTCTCAACAGAGGAGCAACATTCTAATGCTGAACTCTCAACAGAGGAGCAACATTCTAATGCTGAACTCTCAACAGAGGAGCAACATTCTAATGCTGAACTCTCAACAGAGGAGCAACATTCTAATGCTGAACGCACAACAGAGGAGCAACATTCTAATGCTGAACTCTCAACAGACGAGCAACATTATAATGCTGGACTCTCAACAGAGGAGCAACATTCTAATGCTAAACTCTCAACAGAGGAGCAACATTCTAATGCTGAACTCTCAACAGAGGAGCAACATTCTAATGCTGTTCTCTCAACAGAGGAGCAACATTCTAATGCTGAACTCTCAACAGAGGAGCAACATTCTAATGCTGAACTCTCAACAGAGGAGCAACATTCTAATGCTGAACGCACAACAGAGGAGCAACATTCTAATGCTGAACTCTCAACAGAGAGCAACATTATAATGCTGAACTCTCAAGAGAGGAGCAACATTCTAATGCTAAACTCTCAACAGAGGAGCAACATTCTAATGCTGAACTCTCAACAGAGGAGCAACATTCTAATGCTGTTCTCTCAACAGAGGAGCAACATTCTAATGCTGAACTCTCAACAGAGGAGCAACATTCTAATGCTGAACTCTCAACAGAGGAGCAACATTCTAATGCTGAACTCTCAACAGAGGAGCAACATTCTAATGCTGAACTCTCAACAGAGGAGTAACATTCTAATGCTGACCTCTCAACAGAGGAGCAACATTCTAATGCTGAACTCTCAACAGAGGAGCAACATTCTAATGCTCTTCTCTCAACAGAGGAGCAACATTCTAATACTGAACTCATAACAGAGGAGCAACATTCTAATGCTGAACTCTCAACTGAGGAGCAACATTCTAATGCTGAACTCTCAACAGAGGAGCAACATTCTAATGCTGTTCTCTCAACAGAGGAGCAACATTCTAATGCTGAACTCTCAACAGAGGAGTAACATTCTAATGCTGACCTCTCAACAGAGGAGCAACATTCTAATGCTGAACGCACAACAGAGGAGCAACATTCTAATGCTGAAATCTCAACAGACGAGCAACATTATAATGCTGAACTCTCAAGAGAGGAGCAACATTATAATGCTAAACTCTCAACTGAGGAGCAACATTCTAATGCTGAACTCTCAACAGAGGAGCAACATTCTAATGCTGTTCTCTCAACAGAGGAGCAACATTCTAATGCTGAACTCTCAACAGAGGAGTAACATTCTAATGCTGAACTCTCAACAGAGGAGCAACATTCTAATGCTGAACGCTCAACAGAGGAGCAACATTCTAATGCTGAACTCTCAACAGACGAGCAACATTATAATGCTGGACTCTCAAGAGAGGAGCAACATTCTAATGCTAAACTCTCAACAGAGGAGCAACATTCTAATGCTGAACTCTCAACAGAGGAGCAACATTCTAATGCTGAACTCTCAACAGAGGAGTAACATTCTAATGCTGAACTCTCAACAGAGGAGCAACATTCTAATGCTGAACGCACAACAGAGGAGCAACATTCTAATGCTGAACTCTCAACAGACGAGCAACATTATAATGCAGAACTCTCAAGAGAGGAGCAACATTCTAATGCTAAACTCTCAACTGAGGAGCAACATTCTAATGCTGAACTCTCAACAGAGGAGCAACATTCTAATGCTGTTCTCTCAACAGAGGAGCAACATTCTAATGCTGAACTCTCAACAGAGGAGCAACATTCTAATGCTGAACTCTCAACAGAGGAGTAACATTCTAATGCTGAACTCTCAACAGAGGAGCAACATTCTAATGCTGAACTCTCAACAGAGGAGTAACATTCTAATGCTGACCTCTCAACAGAGGAGCAACATTCTAATGCTGAACTCTCAACAGAGGAGCAACATTCTAATGCTCTTCTGAGCAACATTCTAATACTGAACTCATAACAGAGGAGCTCAACAGAGGAGCAACATTCTAATGCTGAACTCTCAACAGAGGAGCAACATTCTAATGCTGAACTCTCAACAGAGGAGCAACATTCTAATGCTGAACTCTCAACAGAGGAGCAGCATTCTAATGAGGAAATCTCAACAGAGGAGCAACATTCGAATGCTGAACTCTCAACAGAGGAGCAACATTCTAATGCTGAACTCTTCACAGAGGAGCAACATTCTAATGCTGAACCCACAACAGAGGAGCAACATTCTAATGCTGAACTCTCAACAGACGAGCAACATTATAATGCTGAACTCTCAAGAGAGGAGCAACATTCTAATGCTAAACTCTCAACAGAGGAGCAACATTCTAATGCTGAACTCTCAACAGAGGAGCAACATTCTAATGCTGTTCTCTCAACAGAGGAGCAACATTCTAATACTGAACTCTCAACAGACGAGCAACATTATAATGCTGAAGTCTCAAGAGAGGAGCAACATTCTAATGCTAAACTCTCAACAGAGGAGCAACATTCTAATGCTAAACTCTCAACAGAGGAGCAACATTCTAATGCTAAACTCTCAACAGAGGAGCAACATTCTAATGCTAAACTCTCAACAGAGGAGCAACATTCTAATGCTGAATTCTCAACAGAGGAGTAACATTCTAATGCTGAACTCTCAACAGAGGAGCAACATTCTAATGCTGAAATCTCAACAGAGGAGCAACATTCTAATGCTCTTCTCTCAACAGAGGAGCAACATTCTAATGCTGAATTCTCAACAGAGGAGTAACATTCTAATGCTGAACTCTCACAGAGGAGCAACATTCGAATGCTGAACTCTCAACAGAGGAGCAACATTCTAATGCTGAACTCTCAAGAGAGGAGCAACATTCTAATGCTGAACTATCAACAGAGGAGCAACATTCTAATGCTGTTCTCTCAACAGAGGAGCAACATTCTAATGCTGAACTCTCAACAGAGGAGTAACATTCTAATGCTGAACTCTCAACAGAGGAGCAACATTCTAATGCTGAACTCTCAACAGAGGCGTAACATTCTAATGCTGAACTCTCAACAGAGGAGCAACATTCTAATGCTGAACTCTCAACAGAGGAGCAACATTCTAATGCTCTTCTCTCAACAGAGGAGCAACATTCTAATACTGAACTCAACAGAGGAGCAACATTCTAATGCTGAACGCACAACAGAGGAGCAACATTCTAATGCTGAACTCTCAACAAACGAGCAACATTATAATGCTGAACTCTCAAGAGAGGAGCAACATTCTAATGCTAAACTCTCAACAGAGGAGCAACATTCTAATGCTGTTCTCTCAACAGAGGAGCAACATTCTAAAACTGAACTCTCAACAGACGAGCAACATTATAATGCTGAAGTCTCAAGAGAGGAGCAACATTCTAATGCTGAACTCTCAACAGAGGAGCAACATTCTAATGCTGAACGCACAACAGAGGAGTAACATTCTAATGCTGTTCTCTCAACAGAGGAGCAACATTCTAATGCTGAACTATCAACAGAGGAGCAACATTCTAATGCTGTTCTCTCAACAGAAGAGCAACATTCTAATAAGTAACTCTCAACAGAGGAGCAACATTCTAATGCTGAACTCTTAACAGAGGAGCAACATTCTAAGCTCAACAGAGGAGCAACATTCTAATGCTGAACTCTCAACAGAGGAGCAACATTCTAATGCTGAAATCTCAACAGAGGAGCAACATTCGAATGCTGAACTCTCAACAGAGGAGCAACATTCTAATGCTGAACTCTCACAGAGGAGCAACATTCTAATGCTGAACGCACAACAGAGGAGCAACATTCTAATGCTGAACTCTCAACAGACGAGCAACATTATAATGCTGAACTCTCAAGAGAGGAGCAACATTCTAATGCTAAACTCTCAACAGAGGAGCAACATTCTAATGCTGTTCTCTCAACAGAGGAGCAACATTCTAATGCTGAACTCTCAACAGAGGAGCAACATTCTAATGCTGAACTCTCAACAGAGGAGCAACATTCTAATACTGAACTCTTCAACAGAGGAGCAACATTCTAATGCTGAACTCTCAACAGAGGAGCAACATTCTAATGCTGAACTCTCAACAGAGGAGCAACATTCTAATGCTGAAATCTGCAAACTAATGCTGAACTCTCAAGAGAGGAGCAACATTCTAATTCTAACAGAGGAGCAACATTCTAATGCTGAACTCTCAACAGAGGAGCAACATTCTAATCTCTCAACAGAGGAGCAACATTCTAATGCTGAACTCTCAACAGAGGAGCAACATTCTAATGCTGAATTCTCAACAGAGGAGCAACATTCTAATGCTGAACTCTCAACAGAGGAGCAACATTCTAATGCTGTTCTCTCAACAGAGGAGCAACATTCTAATGCTGAACTCTCAACAGAGGAGCAACATTCTAATGCTGTTCTCTCAACAGAAGGGCAACATTCTAATAAGTAACTCTCAACAGAGGAGCAACATTCTAATGCTGAACTCTTAACAGAGGAGCAACATTCTAATGCTGAACGCTCAACAGAGGAGCAACATTCTAATGCTGTTCTCTCAACAGAGGAGCAACATTCTAATGCTGAACTCTCAACAGAGGAGTAACATTCTAATGCTGAACTCTCGACAGAGGAGCAACATTCTAATGCTGAACGCACAACAGAGGAGCAACATTCTAATGCTGAACTCTCAACAGACGAGCAACATTATAATGCTGGACTCTCAAGAGAGGAGCAACATTCTAATGCTAAACTCTCAACAGAGGAGCAACATTCTAATGCTGAACTCTCAACAGAGGAGCAACATTCTAATGCTGTTCTCTCAACAGAGGAGCAACATTCTAATGCTGAACTCTCAACAGAGGAGTAACATTCTAATGCTGAACTCTCAACAGAGGAGCAACATTCTAATGCTGAACTCTCAACAGAGGAGCAACATTCTAATGCTGAACTCTCAACAGAGGAGCAACATTCTAATGCTGAACTCTCAACAGAGGAGCAACATTCTAATGCTAAACTCTCAACTGAGGAGCAACATTCTAATGCTGAACTCTCAACAGAGGAGCAACATTCTAATGCTGTTCTCTCAACAGAGGAGCAACATTCTAATGCTGAACTCTCAACAGAGGAGCAACATTCTAATGCTGAACTCTCAACAGAGGAGTAACATTCTAATGCTGAACTCTCAACAGAGGAGCAACATTCTAATGCTGAACTCTCAACAGAGGAGTAACATTCTAATGCTGACCTCTCAACAGAGGAGCAACATTCTAATGCTGAACTCTCAACAGAGGAGCAACATTCTAATGCTCTTCTCTCAACAGAGGAGCAACATTCTAATACTGAACTCATAACAGAGGAGCAACATTCTAATGCTGAACTCTCAACTGAGGAGCAACATTCTAATGCTGAACTCTCAACAGAGGAGCAACATTCTAATGCTGTTCTCTCAACAGAGGAGCAACATTCTAATGCTGAACTCTCAACAGAGGAGCAACATTCTAATGCTGTTCTCTCAACAGAGGAGCAACATTTTAATGCTGAACGCACAACAGAGGAGCAACATTCTAATGCTGAACTCTCAACAGACGAGCAACATTATAATGCTGAACTCTCAAGAGAGGAGCAACATTCTAATGCTAAACTCTCAACAGAGGAGCAACATTCTAATGCTGAACTCTCAACAGAGGAGCAACATTCTAATGCTGTTCTCTCAACAGAGGAGCAACATTCTAATGCTGAACTCTCAACAGAGGAGTAACATTCTAATGCTGAACTCTCAACAGAGGAGCAACATTCTAATGCTGAACTCTCAACAGAGGAGCAACATTCTAATGCTGAACTCTCAACAGAGGAGCAACATTATAATGCAGGACTCTCAAGAGAGGAGCAACATTCTAATGCTAAACTCTCAACAGAGGAGCAACATTCTAATGCTGAACTCTCAACAGAGGAGCAACATTCTAATGCTGTTCTCTCAACAGAGGAGCAAATTCTAATGCTTCTCAACAGATGCTGAACTCTCAACAGAGGAGCAACATTCTAATGCTGAACTCTCAACAGAGGAGCAACATTCTAATGCTGAACTCTCAACAGAGGAGCAACATTCTAATGCTGACTCTCAACAGAGGAGCAACATTCTAATGCTGAACTCTCAACAGAGGAGCAACATTCTAATGCTGTTCTCTCAACAGAGGAGCAACATTCTAATGCTGAACTCTCAACAGAGGAGCAACATTCTAATGCTGAACTCTCAACAGAGGAGCAACATTCTAATGCTGAACTCTCAACAGAGGAGCAACATTCTAATGCTGAACTCTCAACAGAGGAGCAACATTCTAATGCTGAACTCTCAACAGAGGAGCAACATTCTAATGCTGAACGCTCAACAGAGGAGCAACATTCTAATGCTGAACTCTCAACAGAGGAGCAACATTCTAATGCTGAACTCTCAACAGAGGAGCAACATTCTAATGCTAAACTCTCAACAGAGGAGCAACATTCTAATGCTGAACTCTCAACAGAGGAGCAACATTCTAATGCTGTTCTCTCAACAGAGGAGCAACATTCTAATGCTGAACTCTCAACAGAGGAGCAACATTATAATGCTGATGTCTCAAGAGAGGAGCAACATTCTAATGCTAAACTCTCAACAGAGGAGCAACATTCTAATGCTGTTCTCTCAACAGAGGAGCAACATTCTAATGCTGAACTCTCAACAGAGGAGCAACATTCTAATGCTGAACTCTCAACAGAGGAGCAACATTCTAATGCTGAACTCTCAACAGAGGAGCAACATTCTAATGCTGTTCTCTCAACAGAGGAGCAACATTCTAATGCTGAATTCTCAACAGAGGAGTAACATTCTAATGCTGAACTCTCAACAGAGGAGCAACATTCTAATGCTGAACTCTCAACAGAGGAGCAACATTCTAATGCTGTTCTCTCAACAGAGGAGCAACATTCTAATGCTGAACTCTCAACAGAGGAGCAACATTCTAATGCTGAACTCTCAACAGAGGAGCAACATTCTAATGCTGAACTCTCAACAGAGGAGCAACATTCTAATGCTGAACTCTCAACAGAGGAGCAACATTATAATGCTGAACTCTCAAGAGAGGAGCAACATTCTAATGCTAAACTCTCAACAGAGGAGCAACATTCTAATGCTGAACTCTCAACAGAGGAGCAACATTCTAATGCTGTTCTCTCAACAGAGGAGCAACATTCTAATGCTGAACTCTCAACAGAGGAGTAACATTCTAATGCTGAACTCTCAACAGAGGAGCAACATTCTAATGCTGAACTCTCAACAGAGGAGCAACATTCTAATGCTGAACTCTCAACAGAGAGCAACATTATAATGCTGAACTCTCAAGAGAGGAGCAACATTCTAATGCTGAACTCTCAACAGAGGAGCAACATTCTAATGCTGCAACATTCTAATGCTGTTCTCTCAACAGAGGAGCAACATTCTAATGCTGAACTCTCAACAGAGGAGCAACATTCTAATGCTGAACTCTCAACAGAGGAGCAACATTCTAATGCTCAACAGAGGAGCAACATTCTAATGCTGAACTCTCAACAGAGGAGTAACATTCTAATGCTGACCTCTCAACAGAGGAGCAACATTCTAATGCTGAACTCTCAACAGAGGAGCAACATTCTAATGCTGTTCTCTCAACAGAGGAGCAACATTCTAATGCTGAACTCTCAACAGAGGAGCAACATTCTAATGCTGAACTCTCAACAGAGGAGCAACATTCTAATGCTGAACTCTCAACAGAGGAGCAACATTCTAATGCTGTTCTCTCAACAGAGGAGCAACATTCTAATGCTGAACTCTCAACAGAGGAGCAACATTCTAATGCTGAACTCTCAACAGAGGAGCAACATTCTAATGCTCTCAACAGAGGAGCAACATTCTAATGCTGAACTCTCAACAGAGGAGCAACATTATAATGCTGAACTCTCAACAGAGGAGCAACATTCTAATGCTAAACTCTCAACAGAGGAGCAACATTCTAATGCTGAACTCTCAACAGAGGAGCAACATTCTAATGCTGTTCTCTCAACAGAGGAGCAACATTCTAATGCTGAACTCTCAACAGAGGAGCAACATTCTAATGCTGAACTCTCAACAGAGGAGCAACATTCTAATGCTGAACTCACAACAGAGGAGCAACATTCTAATGCTGAACTCTCAACAGAGGAGCAACATTATAATGCAGCTGAGCAACATTCTAATGCTAAACTCTCAGAGGAGCAACATTCTAATGCTGAACTCTCAACAGAGGAGCAACATTCTAATGCTGAACTCTCAACAGAGGAGCAACATTCTAATGCTCTCTCAACAGAGGAGCAACATTCTAATGCTGAACTCTCAACAGAGGAGCAACATTCTAATGCTGAACTCTCAACAGAGGAGCAACATTCTAATGCTGAACTCTCAACAGAGGAGCAACATTCTAATGCTGTTCTCTCAACAGAGGAGCAACATTCTAATGCTGAACTCTCAACAGAGGAGCAACATTCTAATGCTGTTCTCTCAACAGAGGAGCAACATTCTAATGCTGAACTCTCAACAGAGGAGCAACATTCTAATGCTGAACTCTCAACAGAGGAGCACACAGAGGAACTCTCAACAGAGGAGCAACATTCTAATGCTGAACTCTCAACAGAGGAGCAACATTCTAATGCTGAACTCTCAACAGAGGAGCAACATTCTAATGCTGAACTCTCAACAGAGGAGCAACATTCTAATGCTGAACTCTCAACAGAGGAGCAACATTATAATGCTGAACTCTCAAGAGAGGAGCAACATTCTAATGCTAAACTCTCAACAGAGGAGCAACATTCTAATGCTGAACTCTCAACAGAGGAGCAACATTCTAATGCTGTTCTCTCAACAGAGGAGCAACATTCTATTACTGAACTCTCAACAGACGAGCAATATTATAATGCTGAAGTCTCAAGAGAGGAGCAACATTCTAATGCTAAACTCTCAACAGAGGAGCAACATTCTAATGCTGTTCTCTCAACAGAGGAGCAACATTCTAATGCTGAACTCTCAACAGAGGAGCAACATTCTAATGCTGAATTCTCAACAGAGGAGCAACATTCTAATGCTGAAATCTCAACAGAGGAGCAACATTCTAATGCTCTTCTCTCAACAGAGGAGCAACATTCTAATGCTGAATTCTCAACAGAGGAGTAACATTCTAATGCTGAACTCTCACAGAGGAGCAACATTCTAATGCTGAACTCTCAACAGAGGAGCAACAGAGGAGCAACATTCTAATGCTGAACTCTCAACAGAGGAGCAACATTCTAATGCTGAACTCTCAACAGAGGAGCAACATTCTAATGCTGTTCTCTCAACAGAGGAGCAACATTCTAATGCTGAACTCTCAACAGAGGAGCAACATTCTAATGCTGAACTCTCAACAGAGGAGCAACATTCTAATGCTGAACTCTCAACAGAGGAGCAACATTCTAATGCTGAACTCTCAACAGAGGAGCAACATTCTAATGCTGAACTCTCAACAGAGGAGCAACATTCTAATGCTGTTCTCTCAACAGAGGAGCAACATTCTAATGCTGAACTCAACAGAGGAGAATGCTCTCAACAGAGGAGCAACATTCTAATGCTGAACTCTCAACAGACGAGCAACATTATAATGCTGAACTCTCAAGAGAGGAGCAACATTCTAATGCTAAACTCTCAACAGAGGAGCAACATTCTAATGCTGTTCTCTCAACAGAGGAGCAACATTCTAATGCTGAACTCTCAACAGAGGAGCAACATTATAATGCTGAACTCTCAACAGAGGAGCAACATTCTAATGCTAAACTCTCAACAGAGGAGCAACATTCTAATGCTGAACTCTCAACAGAGGAGCAACATTCTAATGCTGTTCTCTCAACAGAGGAGCAACATTCTAATGCTGAACTCTCAACAGAGGAGCAACATTCTAATGCTGAACTCTCAACAGAGGAGCAACATTCTAATGCTGAACTCTCAACAGAGGAGCAACATTCTAATGCTGTTCTCTCAACAGAGGAGCAACATTCTAATGCTGAACGCTCAACAGAGGAGCAACATTCTAATACTAAACTCTTAACAGAGGAGCAACATTCTAATGCTGAACTCTCAACAGAGGAGCAACATTCTAATGCTGTTCTCTCAACAGAGGAGCAACATTCTAATGCTGTTCTCTCAACAGAGGAGCAACATTCTAATGCTGAACTCTCAACAGAGGAGCAACATTCTAATGCTGAACTCTCAACAGAGGAGCAACATTCTAATGCTGAACTCTCAACAGAGGAGCAACATTCTAATGCTGAACATTCTAATGCTGAACTCTCAACAGAGGAGCAACATTCTAATGCTGTTCTCTCAACAGAGGAGCAACATTCTAATGCTGAACTCTCAACAGAGGAGCAACATTCTAATGCTGAACTCTCAACAGAGGAGCAACATTCTAATGCTGAACTCTCAACAGAGGAGCAACATTCTAATGCTGTTCTCTCAACAGAGGAGCAACATTCTAATGCTGAACTCTCAACAGAGGAGCAACATTCTAATGCTGAACTCTCAACAGAGGAGCAACATTCTAATGCTGAACTCTCAACAGAGGAGCAACATTCTAATGCTGAAATCTCAACAGAGGAGCAACATTATAATGCTGAACTCTCAAGAGAGGAGCAACATTCTAATGCTAAACTCTCAACTCAACAGAGGAGCAACATTCTAATGCTGCAACATTCTAATGCTGAACTCTCAACAGAGGAGCAACATTCTAATGCTGTTCTCTCAACAGAGGAGCAACATTCTAATGCTGAACTCTCAACAGAGGAGCAACATTCTAATGCTGAACAGAGGAGCAACATTCAACAGAGGAGCAACATTCTAATGCTGAACTCTCAACAGAGGAGCAACATTCTAATGCTGAACTCTCAACAGAGGAGCAACATTCTAATGCTAAACTCTCAACAGAGGAGCAACATTCTAATGCTGAACTCTCAACAGAGGAGCAACATTCTAATGCTGCTCAACAGAGGAGCAACATTCTAATGCTCTCAACAGAGGAGCAACATTCTAATGCTGAACTCTCAACAGAGAGCAACATTCTAATGCTGAACTCTCAACAGAGGAGCAACATTCTAATGCTGAACTCTCAACAGAGGAGCAACATTCTAATGCTGTACTCTCAACAGAGGTGCAACATTCTAATGCTGAACTCTCAACAGAGGAGCAACATTCTAATGCTGTTCTCTCAACAGAGGAGCAACATTCTAATACTGAACTCTCAACAGACGAGCAACATTATAATGCTGAAGTCTCAACAGAGGAGCAACATTCTAATTCTAACAGAGGAGCAACATTCTAATGCTCAACAGAGGAGCAACATTCTAATCTGAACTCTCAACAGAGGAGCAACATTCTAATGCTGAACTCTCAACAGAGGAGCAACATTCTAATGCTGAACCCACAACAGAGGAGCAACATTCTAATGCTGAACTCTCAACAGAGGAGCAACATTCTAATGCTGAACTCTCAACAGAGGAGCAACATTCTAATGCTGAACTCTCAACAGAGGAGCAACATTCTAATGCTGAACTCTCAACAGAGGAGCAACATTCTAATGCTGTTCTCTCAACAGAGGAGCAACATTCTAATGCTGAACTCTCAACAGAAGAGCAACATTCTAATGCTGTACTCTCAACAGAGGAGCAACATTCTAATGCTGAACTCTCAACAGAGGAGCAACATTCTAATGCTGTTCTCTCAACAGAGGAGCAACATTCTAATGCTGAACTCTCAACAGAGGAGCAACATTCTAATGCTGAACTCTCAACAGAGGAGCAACATTCTAATGCTGAACGCACAACAGAGGAGTAACATTCTAATGCTGTTCTCTCAACAGAGGAGCAACATTCTAATGCTGAACTATCAACAGAGGAGCAACATTCTAATGCTGTTCTCTCAACAGAGGAGCAACATTCTAATGCTGAACTCCTCAACAGAAGAGCAACATTCTAATGCTGAACTCTCAACAGAGGAGCAACATTCTAATGCTGAACTCTCAACAGAGGAGCAACATTCTAATGCTGTTCTCTCAACAGAGGAGCAACATTCTAATGCTGAACTCTCAACAGAGGAGCAACATTCTAATGCTGAACTCTCAACAGAGGAGCAACATTCTAATGCTGAACTCTCAACAGAGGAGCAACATTCTAATGCTGAACTCTTAACAGAGGAGCAACATTCTAATGCTGAACGCTCAACAGAGGAGCAACATTCTAATACTAAACTCTCAACAGAGGAGCAATATTCTAATGCTGTTCTCTCAACAGAGGAGCAACATTCTAATGCTGAACTAATCAACAGAGGAGCAACATTCTAATGCTGAACTCTCAACAGAGGAGCAACATTCTAATGCTGAACTCTCAACAGAGGAGCAACATTCTAATGCTGTTCTCTCAACAGAGGAGCAACATTCTAATGCTGAAATCAACAGAGGAGCAACATTCTAATGCTGTTCTCTCAACAGAGGAGCAACATTCTAATGCTGTTCTCTCAACAGAGGAGCAACATTCTAATGCTGAACTCTCAACAGAGGAGCAACATTCTAATGCTGAACTCTCAACAGAGGAGCAACATTCTAATGCTGTTCTCTCAACAGAGGAGCAACATTCTAATGCTGAACTCTCAACAGAGGAGCAACATTCTAATGCTGAACTCTCAACAGAGGAGCAACATTCTAATGCTGAACTCTCAACAGAGGAGCAACATTCTAATGCTGAATTCTCAACAGAGGAGCAACATTCTAATGCTGAACTCTCAACAGAGGAGCAACATTCTAATGCTGAACTCTCAACAGAGGAGCAACATTCTAATGCTGTTCTCTCAACAGAGGAGCAACATTCTAATGCTGAACTCTCAACAGAGGAGCAACATTCTAATGCTGTTCTCTCAACAGAGGAGCAACATTCTAATGCTGAATTCTCAACAGAGGAGCAACATTCTAATGCTGAACTCTCAACAGAGGAGCAACATTCTAATGCTGTTCTCTCAACAGAGGAGCAACATTCTAATGCTGAACTCTCAACAGAGGAGTAACATTCTAATGCTGAACTCTCAACAGAGGAGCAACATTCTAATGCTGAACTCTCAACAGAAGAGCAACATTCTAATGCTGTACTCTCAACAGAAGAGCAACATTCTAATGCTGAACTCTCAACAGAGGAGCAACATTCTAATGCTGTTCTCTCAACAGAGGAGCAACATTCTAATGCTGAACTCTCAACAGAGGAGCAACATTCTAATGCTGTTCTCTCAACAGAGGAGCAACATTCTAATGCTGAACTCTCAACAGAAGAGCAACATTCTAATGCTGTACTCTCAACAGAGGAGCAACATTCTAATGCTGAACTCTCAACAGAGGAGCAACATTCTAATGCTGTTCTCTCAACAGAGGAGCAACATTCTAATGCTGAACTCTCAACAGAGGAGCAACATTCTAATGCTGAACTCTCAACAGAGGAGCAACATTCTAATGCTGAACTCTCAACAGAAGAGCAACATTCTAATGCTGTACTCTCAACAGAGGTGCAACATTCTAATGCTGAACTCTCAACAGAGGAGCAACATTCTAATGCTGTTCTCTCAACAGAGGAGCAACATTCTAATACTGAACTCTCAACAGACGAGCAACATTATAATGCTGAAGTCTCAAGAGAGGAGCAACATTCTAATGCTGTTCTCTCAACAGAGGAGCAACATTCTAATGCTGAACTCTCAACAGAGGAGCAACATTCTAATGCTGTTCTCTCAACAGAGGAGCAACATTCTAATGCTGAACTCTCAACAGAGGAGCAACATTCTAATGCTGTTCTCTCAACAGAGGAGCAACATTCTAATAATGAACTCTCAACAGAGGAGCAACATTCTGCTGAACTCAACAGAGGAGCAACATTCTAATGCTGAACGCTCAACAGAGGAGCAACATTCTAATGCAACAGAGGAGCAACATTCTGAGAAATCTCAACAGAGGAGCAACATTATAATGCTGAACTCTCAACAGAGGAGCAACATTCTAATGCTGAACTCTCAACAGAGGAGCAACATTCTAATGCTGTTCTCTCAACAGAGGAGCAACATTCTAATGCTGAACTCTCAACAGAGGAATAATGCTGAACTCTCAACAGAGGAGCAACATTCTAATGCTGTTCTCTCAACAGAGGAGCAACATTCTAATGCTGAACTCTCAACAGAGGAGCAACATTCTAATGCTGAACTCTCAACAGAGGAGCAACATTCTAATGCTGAACTCTCAACAGAGGAGCAACATTCTAATGCTGAACTCTCAACAGAGGAGCAACATTCTAATGCTGAACTCTCAACAGAGGAGCAACATTCTAATGCTGTTCTCTCAACAGAGGAGCAACATTCTAATGCTGAACTCTCAACAGAGGAGCAACATTCTAATGCTGTTCTCTCAACAGAGGAGCAACATTCTAATGCTGAACTCTCAACAGAGGAGCAACATTCTAATGCTGAATCAACAGAGTGCAACATTCTAATGCTGAACTCTCAACAGAGGAGCAACATTCTAATGCTGTTCTAATGCTGAACTCTCAACAGAGGAGCAACATTCTAATACTGAACTCTCAACAGACGAGCAACATTATAATGCTGAAGTCTCAAGAGAGGAGCAACATTCTAATGCTAAACTCTCAACAGAGGAGCAACATTCTAATGCTGTTCTCTCAACAGAGGAGCAACATTCTAATGCTGAACTCTCAACAGAGGAGCAACATTCTAATGCTGAACGCACAACAGAGGAGTAACATTCTAATGCTGTTCTCTCAACAGAGGAGCAACATTCTAATGCTCAACAGACGAGCAACATTATAATGCAAGTCTCAAGAGAGGAGCAACATTCTAATGCTGTTCTCTCAACAGAGGAGCAACATTCTAATGCTGAACTATCAACAGAGGAGCAACATTCTAATGCTGTTCTCTCAACAGAGGAGCAACATTCTAATGCTGAACTCTCAACAGAGGAGCAACATTCTAATGCTGTTCTCTCAACAGAGGAGCAACATTCTAATGCTGAACTCTCAACAGAAGAGCAACATTCTAATGCTGTACTCTCAACAGAAGAGCAACATTCTAATGCGGAACTCTCAACAGAGGAGCAACATTCTAATGCTGTTCTCTCAACAGAGGAGCAACATTCTAATGCTGAACTCTCAACAGAGGAGCAACATTCTAATGCTGAACTCTCAACAGAGGAGCAACATTCTAATGCTGTTCTCTCAACAGAGGAGCAACATTCTAATGCTGTTCTCTCAACAGAGGAGCAACATTCTAATGCTGAACTCTCAACAGAGGAGCAACATTCTAATGCTGAACTCTCAACAGAGGAGCAACATTCTAATGCTAAACTCTCAACAGAGCTGAAGCAACATTCTAATGCTGTTCTCTCAACAGAGGAGCAACATTCTAATGCTGAACTCTCAACAGAGGAGCAACATTCTAATGCTGAACTCTCAACAGAGGAGCAACATTCTAATGCTGTTCTCTCAACAGAGGAGCAACATTCTAATGCTGAACTCTCAACAGAGGAGCAACATTCTAATGCTGTTCTCTCAACAGAGGAGCAACATTCTAATGCTGAACTCTCAACAGAGGAGCAACATTCTAATGCTGTTCTCTCAACAGAGGAGCAACATTCTAATGCTGAACTCTCAACAGAGGAGCAACATTCTAATGCTGTTCTCTCAACAGAGGAGCAACATTCTAATGCTGAACTCTCAACAGAGGAGCAACATTCTAATGCTGTTCTCTCAACAGAGGAGCAACATTCTAATGCTGAACTCTCAACAGAGGAGCAACATTCTAATGCTGAACTCTCAACAGAGGAGCAACATTCTAATGCTGAACTCTCAACAGAGGAGCAACATTCTAATGCTGTTCTCTCAACAGAGGAGCAACATTCTAATGCTGAACTCTCAACATTCTAAGAGGAGCAACATTCTAATGCTGTTCTCTCAACAGAGGAGCAACATTCTAATGCTGAACTCTCAACAGAGGAGCAACATTCTAATGCTGAACTCTCAACAGAGGAGCAACTAATGCTCAACAGAAGCAACTCTAATGCTGTACTCTCAACAGAGGAGCAACATTCTAATGCTGAACTCTCAACAGAGGAGCAACATTCTAATGCTGAACTCTCAACAGAGGAGCAACATTCTAATGCTGAACTCTCAACAGAGGAGCAACATTCTAATGCTGTTCTCTCAACAGAGGAGCAACATTCTAATGCTGAACTCTCAACAGAGGAGCAACATTCTAATGCTGAACTCTCAACAGAGGAGCAACATTCTAATGCTGAACTCTCAACAGAGGAGCAACATTCTAATGCTGAACAGAGGAGCAACAGAGGAGCAACATTCTAATGCTGAACTCTCAACAGAGGAGCAACATTCTAATGCTGAACTCTCAACAGAGGAGCAACATTCTAATGCTGTTCTCTCAACAGAGGAGCAACATTCTAATGCTGAACTATCAACAGAGGAGCAACATTCTAATGCTGTTCTCTCAACAGAGGAGCAACATTCTAATGCTGAACTCTCAACAGAGGAGCAACATTCTAATGCTGAACTTCAACAGAGGAGCAACTCTCAACAGAGGAGCAACATTCTAATGCTGAACTCTCAACAGAGGAGCAACATTCTAATGCTGAACTCTCAACAGAGGAGCAACATTCTAATGCTGAACTCTCAACAGAGGAGCAACATTCTAATGCTGAACTCTCAACAGAGGAGCAACATTCTAATGCTGAACTCTCAACAGAGGAGCAACATTCTAATGCTGAACTCTCAACAGAGGAGCAACATTCTAATGCTGAACTCTCAACAGAGGAGCAACATTCTAATCAACAGAGGAGCAACATTATAATGCTGAACTCTCAACAGAGGAGCAACATTCTAATGCTGAACTCTCAACAGAGGAGCAACATTCTATTACTGAACGCTCAACAGAGGAGCAACATTCTAATGCTGTTCTCTCAACAGAGGAGCAACATTCTAATGCTGAACTCTCAACAGAGGAGCAACATTTTAATGCTGTTCTCTCAGCAGAGGAGCAACATTCTAATGCTGAACTCTCAACAGAGGAGTAACATTCTAATGCTGAACTCTCAACAGAGGAGCAACATTCTAATGCTGAACTCTCAACAGAGGAGCAACATTCTAATGCTGAACTCTCAACAGAGGAGCAACATTCTAATGCTGAACTCTCAACAGAGGAGCAACATTCTAATGCTGATCTCTCAACAGAAGAGCAACATTCTAATGCTGAACTATCAACAGAGAGAACTCTCAACAGAACATTCTAATGCTGCTGCAACATTTTAATGCTGTTCTCTCAACAGAGGAGCAACATTTTAATGCTGTTCTCTCAGCAGAGGAGCAACATTCTAATGCTGAACTCTCAACAGAGGAGTAACATTCTAATGCTGAACTCTCAACAGAGGAGCAACATTCTAATGCTGTTCTCTCAACAGAGGAGCAACATTCAAATGCTGAACTGTCAACAGAGGAGTAACATTCTAATGCTGAACTCTCAACAGAGGAGTAACATTCTAATGCTGATCTCTCAACAGAAGAGCAACATTCTAATGCTGTACTATCAACAGAAGAGCAACATTCTAATGCTGAACTCTCAACAGAGGAACAACATTCTAATGCTGAACTCTCAACAGAGGAGCAACATACCTAATGCTGAACTCTCAACAGAGGAGCAAAATTATAATTCAAGCGCTTGTGTTCTGTCCCTTTTGAGAAATGCTGTCAGTGATGCAGTGTGAATGGTTAGTCACTTAATGCTGTTCATCCATCCCCCTGCCAGATAATGTGAAGTCCAACTGAGATTCTGTAGACCTGGGCTGCCTAACAATGATCTACCCTGCTCCCTGAAGTGTCCACTTGTTCATTCCCCCTCAGTGGGCTGGCGTAGGCATGGGCTGGATAGAGTTTCCACCATGTATTCTACCCCAGCAATTCCTTTCAAATCCATGAGGAGGCTGTCAATGCTTTGATTCCCTGATTCCATAGATGGCTCAGCCAGCTGGCAATACAACAGTATGCTAGCACCTTTGACTTGCTCAAATACCTGTCTTGCTAAAAAC
Organism: Oncorhynchus nerka; assembly: GCF_034236695.1. NCBI lineage: Eukaryota > Metazoa > Chordata > Actinopteri > Salmoniformes > Salmonidae > Oncorhynchus > Oncorhynchus nerka. Next base: position 91,831,671 of record NC_088397.1, on the reverse strand, counting down.
CAATCCGCCACACTGCATTGATAGAATGGCATGAAATCTCATCAACAAAAAACAAATTTTGAGTGTACGCCGGCCAGCTAGTCATTTCTCTGTCACAAGAGACTACATGTTATGTGATGAGTCCTTGTAGACTCTATTAAAGCCTGGCTACACTTCATCCATGACTCTGAACATACAGTATGCTCCCTATTCAAAGCCATCCAGGCAAGACAATGTATAATCCACAGTCACTCCAGCCAAGTCTCTATTCAATGTGTGAAGAAGCGAGGAGGAGAGGAAGAGAGGAAGAGAGGAGGAGAAGAAGAGAGGTGGAGAGGAGGAGAGGAAGAGAGGAAGAGAGAAAGACAGGAAGTGAGGAGGAGAGGAAGAGTGGAAGTGAGGAGGAGAGGAAAAGAGGGGGAGAGGAAGTGGGGAGGAGAGGACATTAGGAGGAGAAGAAGAGAGGAAGTGAGGAAGAGAGGAGGAGAAGAAGAGAGGTGGAGAGGAAGAGAGGTGGAGAGGAGGAGAGGAAGAGAGGAGAGGAAGAGAGGAAGTGAGGAGGAGGGGAAGTGAGGAGGAGAGGAAGTGAGGAGGAGAGGAAGAGAGGAAGTGAGGAGGAGAAGAAGAGAGGAAGTGAGGAAGAGAGGAAGTGAGGAGGAGAGGAAGTGAGGAGGAGAGGAAGAGAGGAGGAGAGGAAGTGAGGAAGAGAGGAGAGGAGGAGAGAAAGTGAGGAGGAGAGGAAGTGAGGAAGAGAGGAAGTGAGGAGGAGAGGAAGAGAGGAGGAGAGGAAGTGAGGAGGAGAGGAAGTGAGGAGGAGAGGAAGAGAGGGTGAGAGGAAGTGAGGAGTAGAGGAAGAGAGGAAGTGAGGAAGTGAGGAGGAGAGGAAGGGAGGAAGTGAGGAGGAGAGGAAGAGAGGAAGAGAAGAGAGGAGGAGAGGAAGAGAAGAGGAGGGGAAGTCTGACCAGTTGGACCATCATATCCTCCCTATACAAACCCATTCAAGTAAGACAATATGCACCACTCCAGCTCACAGTCTCCCTCGTTACTGTATAGAGAAGAGAAGCCAGGAGTCTCCAGTGTGAATAGAACAGAGTGAGAGAGACCACTACACCAGTCTCCAGTGTGAATAGAACAGAGAGAGAGAGACCACTACACCAGTCTCCAGTATGAATAGAACAGAGAGAGACCACTACACCAGTCTCCAGTATGATTAGAACACAGAGAGAGAGAGACCACTACACCAGTCTCCAGTATGATTAGAACACAGAGAGAGAGAGACCACTACACCAGTCTCCAGTGTGATTAGAACAGAGAGAGACCACTACACCAGTCTCCAGTGTGTATAGAACAGAGAGAGAGACCACTACACCAGTCTCCAGTGTGAATAGAACAGAGAGAGAGAGACCACTACACCAGTCTCCAGTGTGATTAGAACAGAGAGAGAGACCACTACACCAGTCTCCAGTGTGATTAGAACAGAGAGAGAGACCACTACACCAGTCTCCAGTGTGAATAGAACAGAGAGAGACCACTACACCAGTCTCCAGTGTGAATAGAACAGAGAGAGAGAGCACTACACCAGTCTCCAGTGTGATTAGAACAGAGAGAGAGAGACCACTACACCAGTCTCCAGTATGAATAGAACAGAGAGAGACCACTACACCAGTCTCCAGTGTGAATAGAACAGAGAGAGACCACTACACCAGTCTCCAGTGTGAATAGAACAGAGCGAGAGAGACCACTACACCAGTCTCCAGTGTGAATAGAACAGAGAGAGACCACTGCACCAGTCTCCCGTGTGAATAGAACAGAGAGAGACCACTATACCAGTCTCCAGTGTGAATAGAACAGAGAGAGAGAGAACACTACACCAGTCTCCAGTATGAACAGAACAGAGAGAGACCACTACACCAGTCTCCAGTGTGAATAGAACAGAGCGAGAGAGACCACTACACCAGTCTCCAGTGTGAATAGAACAGAGAGAGACCACTGCACCAGTCTCCCGTGTGAATAGAACAGAGAGAGACCACTGCACCAGTCTCCCGTGTGAATAGAACAGAGAGAGAGAGACCACTACACCAGTCTCCAGTATGAATAGAACAGAGAGAGACCACTACACCAGTCTCCAGTATGAATAGAACAGAGAGAGACCACTACACCAGTCTCCAGTGTAGAACACTAAAACTATATATAATGAAAACAATAGTGGTCCTAAAATGGAGACATAAGGAACCCCCGAAATGCACAGTTGATTAGTCAGAGGACAAACCATCCAATGGGATTTTCACACTCACTAGAGATCTTCTTTGTTTCCCCCTACCGCTTCAGCCTTTCTGCGCTGGCAATGTGCTGTATGTGAGACATTGATGACAATAACGAGACTGAGTGTGTGTGTGTAACAGATTTCTCTCTGTGTGTGTGTGTGTGTGTGTGTGTGTGTGTGTGTGTGTGTGTGTGTGTGTGTGTGTGTGTGTGTGTGTGTGTGTGTGTGTGTGTGTGTGTGTGTGTGAGAGACCACTACACCAGTCTCCAGTGTGTGTGTGTCTGTGTGTGTGTGTGTGTGTGTGTGTGTGAGAGACCACTACACCAGTCTCCAGTGTGTGTGTGTCTGTGTGTGTGTGTGTGTGTGTGTGTGTGTGTGTGTGTGTGTGTGTGTGTGTGTGTGTGTGTAACAGACTCTCTCTCTCTCTCTATGTGTGTGTGTGTGTGTGTGTGCGTGCGTGCGTGCATGCGTGTATGCGCGCGCGTGTGTGTGTGTAACAGACTCTCTCTGTGTGTGTGTGTGTGTGTGTGTGTGTGTGTGTGTGTGTGTGTGTGTGTGTGTGTGTGTGTGTGTGTGTGTGTGTGTGTGTGTGTGTGTGTGTGTGTGTGTGTGTGCGTGCGTGCGTCTGTGTGTGCGTGCGTGCGTGCGTGCGTGCGTGCGTGCGTGCGTGCGTGCGTGCGTGCGTGCGTGCGTGCGTGCGTGTGTGTGTGTGTGTGTGTGTGTGTGTGTGTGTGTGTGTGTGAAGTTTGTTTGTACGGAATGCACACGTTCTACACCGTCCAACCAAATGCTTACATTCAGAACAACGCAACAACAATAAGAAGTAATACAAGACAAGACGCACTCTAGTTTGTGTTTTTATGTTTAACATCGTGTACGTTATATCACACCATGTAAACAAAGCAGTCAGTCAGATAAATCAACCTCCTCAGATAACGACAGTCAGTCAGATAAATCAACCTCCTCAGATAACGACACTCAGTCAGATAAATCAACCAACTCAGATAACGATAGTCAGTCAGATAAATCAACCAACTCAGATAACGATAGTCAGTCAGATAAATCAACCTACTCAGATAACGACAGTCACTCAGATAACGACAGTCACTCAGATAAGTCAACCTACTCAGATAACGACAGTCAGTCAGATAACGACAGTCAGTCAGATAGAGACAGTCAGTCAGATAAATCAACCTACTCAGATAATGACAGTCAGTCAGGTAGAGATGGTCAGTCAGATAGAGACAGTCAGTCAGATAGCGACAGTCACTCAGATAGCGACAGTCAGTCAGATAACGACAGTCAGTCAGATAGATCAACCTACTCAGATAACGACAGTCAGTCAGATAATGACAGTCAGTCAGATAATGACAGTCAGTCAGATAGAGACAGTCAGTCAGATAAATCAACCTACTCAGATAACGACAGTCAGTCAGATAACGACAGTCAGTCAGATAACGACAGTCAGTGAGATAGCGACAGTCAGTCAGATAAATCAACCTACCCAGATAACGACAGTCAGTCAGACAACGACAGTCAGTCAGATAACGACAGTCAGTCAGATAAATCAACCTACTCAGATAACGACAGTCAGTCAGATATCGACAGTCAGTCAGATAACAACAGTCAGTCAGATAACGACAGTCAGTCAGATAGAGACAGTCAGTCAGGTAATGACAGTCAGTCAGATAGAGACAGTCAGTCAGGTAACGACAGTCATTCAGATAGAGGCAGTCAGTCAGAAAAAGCCACTCATTCAGATAGTGACAGTCAGTCAAATAGAGACAGTCAGTCAGGTAACGACAGTCAGACAGATAAAGGCAATCAGTCAGATAGAGACAGTCAGTCAGAGACAGTCAGTCAGATAGAGACAGTCAGTCAGATAAAACCACTCATTCAAATAATGACAGTCAGACAGATAAAGACAATCAGTCAGATAGAGACAGTCAGTCAGAGACAGTCAGTCAGATAGAGACAGTCAGTCAGATAATGACAGTCAGACAGATAAAGACAATCAGTCAGATAGAGACAGTCAGTCAGATAGAGACAGTCAGTCAGATAAAGCCACTCATTCAGATGATGACAGTCAGTCAGATAGAGACAGTCAGTCAGATGATGTCATACACTAGGCCTTCCACCTTAGCTCTTGTTCCCTACATTACAGTATAGACATGGGTTGAGTTCCAAATGACACTCTATACCCTGTACAGTACATTTCTCCGTTCCATGGTCCATAGGGCTCTGGTCCAAACTAGTGCAGTATTGGAGGGTGAATGTTTAAATGTTAAAACGTTTCAAACGAAACTGGGATGTTATCATTAAGAACTAAATGCCTAAACGTTACAACGCTGTAATGTTAGTAAGAGATATGAATCTTTAAAATAATTTGCTGTTGGATATAAAGTCCTCTGCAACGTCACCGTCGTTAACATCTGGGAAAAGGACAGGTGAAAGGCAAGGGACAGAACAGCCGACTCTCTGCCCCGACTCAGTAAACATTTGATTGAGATCAAGTGTTTCATTGATGAGAAGATGTGAAGAATGTCGGCCCACTTCCGTCTCGCTCCATCTTCTCCCACTGTCGGCCACAGGGCTTCCTCTCACCACCACATAGGTGAATCATCTCGCTCCATCTTCTCCCACTACCGCCCACAGGGCTTCCTCTCACCACCACATAGGTGAATCATCTCGCTCCATCTCCTCCCACTGTCGGCCACAGGGCTTCCTCTCACCACCACATAGGTGAATCGTCTCGCTCCATCTTCTCCCACTGTCGGCCACAGGGCTTCCTCTCACCACCACATAGGTGAATCGTCTCGCTCCATCTCCTCCCACTACCGCCCACAGGGCTTCCTCTCACCACCATATAGGTGAATCGTCTCGCTCCATCTTCTCCCAGTGCCAGCCACAGGGCTTCCTCTCACCACCACATAGGTGAATCGTCTCGCTCCATCTTCTCCCACTGTCGGGCCACAGGGCTTCCTCTCACCACCACATAGGTGAATCGTCTCGCTCCATCTTCTCCCAGTGCCGGCCACAGGGCTTCCTCTCACCACCACATAGGTGAATCGTCTCGCTCCATCTCCTCCCACTGTCGGGCCACAGGGCTTCCTCTCACCACCACATAGGTGAATCGTCTCGCTCCATCTCCTCCCACTGCCGGGCCACAGGGCTTCCTCTCACCACCACATAGGTGAATCGTCTCGCTCCATCTCCTCCCACTGCCGCCCACAGGGCTTCCTCTCACCACCACATAGGTGAATCGTCTCGCTCCATCTCCTCCCACTACCGCCAACAGGGCTTCCTCTCACCAACACATAGGTGAATCGTCTCGCTCCATCTCCTCCCACTGCCGCCCACAGGGCTTCCTCTCACCACCACATAGGTGAATCGTCTCGCTACATCTCCTCCCACTACCGCCAACAGGGCTTCCTCTCACCACCACATAGGTGAATCGTCTCACTCCATCTCCTCCCACTACCGCCAACAGGGCTTCCTCTCACCAACACATAGGTGAATCGTCTCGCTCCATCTTCTCCCACTGCCGCCCACAGGGCTTCCTCTCACCACCACATAGGTGAATCGGAATGGGCTGCAATTTGGTACGCAGTCCGTATGGTTTATTAACAATCCAGGAATGTCCCTCAGCAACGTGAACAGACTGTACATAGGACTGAATACACAGGATGTAGTGATACATATTCAGAACTGTGAATATGACTGAATATATTGTATATTACATATTCAGAACTAGGAATATGACTGAATATATTGTATATTACATATTCAGAACTAGGAATATGACTGAATATATTGTATATTACATATTCAGAACTAGGAATATGACTGAATATATTGTATATTACATATTCAGAACTAGGAATACGACTGAATATATTGTATGCTACATATTCAGAACTAGGAATATGACTGAATATATTGTATACTACATATTCAGAACTGTGAATAATGTTGAGGAATTCACTACAGGGTTAGTTTAGCTGTAATAAAACTATACCAGCCATGCTGGCTGTGTGACAGCCTGTCTCAAACAGTCGATCACCAGGCCCCCACTGGGACATTTCAGAAATAGCTTTTTATCAGCAGTGTCACATTTAGTTTTCATTAAGGCTGAAAGATATATATATATATTTTCTCACCTTCATTTAACCTTTTATATACATTGTAACAGACAGACAGTCACCCGGGACCATATTCTCAGCGTCTCAGAGTATGAATTCTGATCTAGGATCAGTTTAGAGCATAATTAATAAGCTCAGTGTCGATACGGGCGCCCAGGTCCTCCTAGTCTTACTACTTGTACCTAAAAATGAAAAACTGATCCTAGATCAGCTATCCTACTCTGAGACTCAATGTAAATATGGGCTCAGAATCAGAATTTACTGTCTCTACTATTGAAAATGTCTGATGGCAGGATGCTAGTGATCTGGTCGTTACGGCTACAGGGCTGGGACACAGGCACTTACATTTACAGTCATTCAACTGACACTTATCCAGGGCCACTTCCAGGTCATCTTAAGATAGCTTGGTGAGAAAACCACATATCACAGTCATTGTAAGTACATTTCCCTCAATAAAGTAAATGCTATCAGCAAAGTCAGAGCTACTGTAGTAAGAAAAGACAAGACTCTGGGAGCAGTCAGACCTGCTGGGTAGAAGATACTCCTCTCCCTCCCTCCTTCAATCCCTCCCCACGTCTCCATGCCCATTTAAGAAACCCTTCTGAGCCCGATGCTGCACCCCATACCTGCAGCGCCAATGAGATGATTAAATCACCACCAGGAGGGGTCGTTTTAGGCGACACTAGTACCAGCCACGCTCCCTGCACTCCTCTGTACCTCTCCTGCAACCTCCAACCCACACCGGCACTAATGGTGTGATTCAATCAGCTACAGTAGAGGACGTTTCAGAGGAAAGAATTAAAGGGATCGTTCACCAAAATGTCTAAATTACAGATTGGTTTTCTTACCATGTAGGATTGCTGTAGAATTGCTGTCATACTTTGTCCATAGACTGCTTACAGGATAAAGAAACCAATGTGTCATGTTGTAATTTGGGTAACCTATCCCTTTAAATCTCTAGACACAGGTAGATAACCTCCCTGCAAACCTCTAACTGTCCCTCTGAACTTCATGCTCCGTACCTGCAATGATGGAATGGCAGCTCCCTGCACCCGTCTGTACCGCTCTGAGCCCCTCTCTCACCCTCCGCTCCAATCCTGCAGTGCTCCAACGATGTGATAAAAAAAAAATTAAAAAAAATAAAAAAGCTTGTGTAGGGGACGATTTGGGGGCATCCCTCTAACTGGGACCCTCCTGCATCCTCCATTCTGTACATCAGGTTCTCTAATGGCCTGTGATAAGCAAAGATGGCAGCTTCGCTTCTAGTCCTTAGAAAACTGTCCAGAATTGAGTTTTTTTGAAATGTATTATTTGTTACATTGTTAGCCCAGAAAACCTTCAGTGTTATTACATACAGCCGGGAAGAACTATTGGATATCAGAGATACGTCAACTTACCAGCACAACCAACACTACAACCAGGAATACAACTTTCCCAAAGCGGATCCTTTGTCTGCACCTCCCAGGGCATTTAAACTGATTCCAGAGGCCGACCCAAAACAACACCGCCTGAGGAGAGGGTGCCGGAGCGGTCTTCTAGTGAGGCTAGACTACTACCCACCACTTCTGAGTATATTACTCGCTAATGTCCAGTCCCTAGTTAAAGAAGTCGACGAAATCAGGGCAAGAGTTGCTTACCAAAGAAATATCCGGGATTGTAACATACTTTGTTTCACAGAAACATGGCTAGCTTGGGCCATGCTGTCGGAGTCAGTACAGCCAACGGGATTTTCAGTGCATCGCGACGACAAGAATAAACATCTCCCCAGGTAAGAAGAAGGGCGGGGGTGTATGTTTCATGGTTAATGACTCATGGTGCAATTATAACAACATACAGGAACTCAAGACCTTTTGTTCACCTGACCTAGAATTCCTCACAATCAAACGCTGACCGTATTATCTCCCAATAGAACTCTCCTCGGTTATCGTCACAGCAGTGTATATCCCTCCACAAGCAGATACTAAGACGGTCATCAAGGAACTTCGCTGCATTTATTGTAGCTGGGGATTTTAACAAAGCTAATTTGCGCAGACCAACTGACTGGTGTGTTTACGGACATATTCAATCAATCCTTATCCCAGTCTGCTGTTCCCACATGCTTCAAGATGGTCACCATTGTTTCTGATCCTAAGAAGGCAAAGATAACTGAACTACATGGCTATCGCCCCGTAGCACTCACTTCTGTCATCATGAAGTGCTTTGAGAGACTAGTCAAGGGCCATATCGCAAGGCTGCAGGGTTAACACGTTTAAATGTTTTACTCACGTCGGCTGCAGTGAAGGAGAGCCCGCAGGTTTTGGTAGCGGGCCATGTCAGTGGCACTGTGTTGTCCTCAAAGCGAGCAAAAAAAGTTATTTAGTCTGTCTGGGAGCAAGACAACCTGGTCCGCGACGGGGCTGGTTTTCTTTTTGTAACCCGTGATTGACTGTAGACCCTGCCACATAACTCTTGTCTCTGAGCCGTTGAATTGCGACACAACTTTGTCTCTATACTTACACTTAGCTTGTTTGATTGTTTGATTGCCTTGCGGATGGAATAACTATAGCATCTCCACCCTAGACCCAATTCAATTAGCTTACCGCTCCAATAGGTCCACAGACGACGCCTTCGTAACCACACTGCACACTGCCCTAACCCATCTGGACCAGAGGAACACCTATGTGAGAATGCTGTTCATTGACTACAGCTCAGCATTCAACACCATAGTACTCTCCAAACTCATTATTAAACTTGAGTCCCTGGGTCTTGACACCACCCTGTTCAACTGAGTCACAGACTTCCTGATGGACCGCCCCAAGTGGTGAAGGTAGGAAAGAACATCTCCACCCCCGCTGATCCTCAACACTGGGGCCCCACAAGGGTACATTCTCAGCCCCCTCCTGTACTCCCTGTTCACCCACGACTGCGTGGCTATGCACGCCTCCAACTCAATCATCAAGTTTGCAGATGACACAACAGTGGCCTTGATTACCAACAACAATGAGACAGCCTACACAGAGTAGGTGAGGGCCCTCGGAGTGTGGTGTCAGGAACATAACCTCTCATTCAATGTCAGCAAAACAAAAGAGATGATAGTGGACTTCAGGAAACAGCAGAGGGAGCAACCCCCTATCCCCATCGATGAGACAGCAGTGGAGAAGGTGGAAAGTTCCTGAGTGTACATATCACCGACAAACTGAAATGTTCCACGCACACAGACAGTGTGGTGAAGAAGGCGCAACAGCACCTCTTCAACCTCAGGAGGATGAAAAAAGGTGGCTTGTCACCTAAAACCCTCACTAACTTTTACAGATGCACAATCAAGAGAATCCTGTCGGGCTGTATCACCGCCTGGTACGGTAACTGCACCGCCCACAACCGCAGGGCTCTCCAGAGAGTGGTTCGTTCTGCACAACGCATCACCGGTGTCAAACTACCTGCCCTCCAGGACACCTACAACACCTGATGCAGGCAAAAAAGATAATCAAGGACAATAACCACCCGAACCACTGCCTGTTCACCCCGCTATCATCCAGAAGGTGAGGTCAGTACAGATGCATCAAAGCTGGGACAGAGAGATTGAAATAGAGCTTCTATCTCAAGGCCATCAGACTGTTAAACAGCCATCACTAGCACAGAGAGGTGGCTGCCTACCTTATAACACTAGTCACTTTAATAATGCACTTTAAGAATGTTTACAGATCTCGTGTTACTTATCTCATACGTACTGTATATTGTATCCCACACTATCTATTGCATCTTAGCTGCTCTGTCACTGCTTATCCATATATTTTATATTTATATATTCTTATCCCATTCCTTTACTAGATTGTGTGTATTAGGTTTTGTTGTGGAATAGTTAGATATTACTTGTTAGATACTGCTGCACTGTCAGATCTAGAAGCACAAGCATTTCGCAACACTTGCAATAACATCTGCTAACCATGTGTATGTGACCAAAACAATTTAATTTGATTTGATCAATGGGCCACACAACCACAGCACCATACAGCACCCCACCGTACCATACGCCTGCCGTATGGTGGCCCTCTACACTGGCAGAGGTAGGTTGGTACCCTGGTACCCTCCAACCCCCTACCCCTCCAACCCCCTCCAACCCCCTGTACCCCTCCAACCCCCTGTCCAACTCCCCCCTGTACCCCTCCAACCCCCCTACCCCTCCAACCCCCCCCTGCAACCCCTCCTTTCTCCGTCTGTTCCTCACCTGCAGTGCTCTAATGACCTGTGATGAGCAGAAATCACCGGGTTACACCGCCACCCACAGCACCATACAGCACCCCGCCGTGCACCTGCAGTGCTCTAATGACCTGTGATGAGCAGAGATCACCGGGTTACACCGCCGCCCACAGCACCATACAGCACCCCGCCGTGCACCTGCAGTGCTCTAATGACCTGTGATGAGCAGGGATCAACGGGTTACACCGCCGCCCACAGCACCATACAGCACCCCACCGTACACCTGCAGGCTCTACAACTCTAATATGCCTCTCTCTGCACTAATACCTATCTGTCCCTGTCCCCGGCTCCCTACCTCTCGCTAGCTGCCTCCTTGAATAGACTTACATTACAGCGTGTCCCAAACTGAGAAGAGGCTGATCATTTACAGCTCAACCATGACTCCTCTTACTTCAGAAGAACAGAGGTATCCATAAATATATTAACCGATACTCTTCTCTCACGTACAGTATTCAAATGTGTGACAGAGTTAACTTTCTTTCTCTTTCTCTGGAAGAGATGAAGCCCCCCTCCCCCTCTCTGTATACATAAATATATATATATATATATATATATATAATGTATGTGACATGCAGCAATTTCAAAGATTTTACTTAGTTAAGTTTATAGAAGTAAATCTTTATTCCCAGTCATATGAAATCCATAGATTAGGGCCTATTAAAATTATTTAAATTGACTGATTTCCATATACAGTGCATTCGGAAAGTATTCAGACCCCATGACCTTTTCCACATATTGTTACATTACAGCCTTATTATAAAATGTATTAAATGAAATGTTTTTCTCATCGATTTACACACAAAAAAAATATTTAATCCATTTTAGAATGAGGCTGTAACGTGACAATGTGCAAAAAGTCAAGGGGACTGAATACTTTTTGAATGCACTGTATAGTACGACCACTATTTATCTCTCTCTCTTTCTTTCTCTTTCTCTCAAACTTGAATGAAAAGAAAAGATTGATGAACTTGATGTGTTGGTTTAGTTAAAACCTGTTTGGGATAGGGGGCAGCATTTTCACGTTTGGATGAAAAGCGTGCCCAGAGTAAACTTCCTGCTACTCTGGCCCAGAAGCTAATATATGCATATTATTAGTAGTATTGGATAGAAAACACTCTGAAGTTTCTAGAATTGTTTGAATGATGTCTGTGAGTATAACAGAACTCATATGGCAGGCGAAAACCTGAGAAAAATCCACCCAGGAAGTGGGAAATCTGAAGTTTGTAGTTTTTCAACTCATTGCCTATTGAATATACAGTGTCTATGGGGTCATATTGCACTTCCTAAGGCTTCCACTAGATGTCAACAGACTTTAGAACCTAGTTCGAGGCTTCTACTGTGAAGTGGGGGCGAATAAGAGCTGTTTGGAGCTCTGGTCTGCCGGAGTGCCATGAGCTGATCACACTCGCTCACGTGAGAGTTAGCTTGCGTTGCATTGCAATTCTAAAGACAAAGGAATTCTCCGGTTGGAACATTATTGAAGATTTATGTTAAAAACATCCTAAAGATTGATTCTATACATCGTTTGACATGTTTCTACGAACTGTAATATAACTTTTTGAACTTTTCATCTGAACTTCAGCCTGGACCTGCCCGCGCTTCATGAGTTTGGATGTGTTTACCAAACGCGCTAACAAAAGGAGGTATTTGGACATAAATGATGGACTTTATCCAACAAAACAAACATTTATTGTGGAACTGGGATTCCTGGTAGTGCATTCTGATGAAGATCATCAAAGGTAAGTGAATATTTACAATGCAATTTTTTACTTTTACTGACTCCACAACATGGCGGATATCTGCATGGCTTTTTTTTTGTGTCTGAGCACTGTACTGATTTGCATGGTTTGCTTTTCTGTAAAACTTTTTTGAAATCTGACAAAGCGGTTTCATTAAGGAGAAGTATATCTATAATTCTGTGCATAATAGTTGTATCTTTTATCAAAGTTTATTATGAGTATTTCTGTAAATTGTTGTGGCTCTCTGAAAATTCACTGGATGTTTTCGAGGCACAACATTACTGACCATAAAGTGCCAATATAAACTGAGATTTTTGGATATAAATATGAACTTTATCGAACAAAACATACATTTATTGTGTAACATGAAGTCCTATGAGTGCCATCTGATGAAGATCATCAAAGGTTAGTGATTAATTTTATCTCTATTTCTTCTTTTTGTGACGCCTCTGTTTGGCTGGAAAATGGCTGTGTGTGTTTTGTGACTAGGCTCTGACCTAACATAATCATATGGTGTGCTTTCGCTGTAAAGCCTTTTTGAAATTGGACACAATGGGTAGATTAACATCTTTATCTTTAATTTGGTGTATTGCACTTGTGAATGTATGAAACGTTACATATTTCTAAAAAATATTTTAGAATTTCGCACTCTGCCTTTTCAGCGGAATGTTGTTGAGGGGTTCAGCTAGCCATATTAACTGAACTTAGTAAGTAATTGAGATCTAAATTGTCATTGACAATAACTGTCACGTGTGCTCTCCTCTAGGTCACCAGGCTGCTCGATATGGCGCACACCTGTCACCAGCGTTACGCGCATATTGACACTCACCTGGACTCCTTCACCTGCTTGATTACCTGCCCTTTATAAGTCACTCCCTTCGGTTTCTTCCCCAGTCGTCATTGTTCCTGTTTCATGTCAGTGCGGCTGTTTGTGTTTCTTGTTTTGTTCATTTATTGCTTAAATGTATTCACTCCCTGATCATGCTTCCCAACTCTCAGCGCAATTCGTTACAATAACAACCTGGTTATCGTCAACTTTTCAACTTGTCAACTACTCATGACAAACACAAGCTTCAACAGTCACAAGAACACAGAACATTTAAATTCAGCAGCAAGAGCCCTCATCGTTTTGCGTTGTTGGCTGCATACAGTCAGTACAGCCCTTTATGGAGTCACAGCATGTCCCAAATTCCGCCCTTTTCGGCTGTAATTCTCTACCTAGGGAATAGGGTGCCGTTTGAGAGAGAAAAACAGTAAGTGCTGCTGGCTACTCCACTCCAGCGTTATTAGTAAGGACTTATACGAGTGTCCTCATCCAAAACATGATGAACCCTCCTCACACAGTGTGTGCACCTCAAATAGCACCCTATTCCCTATATAGTGCACTACTTTTGTCCAGGGGCTGTTTTTACCAGGGCCCTATATAGTGCACCAGATAGGAAATAAGGTGCCACTTGGGAGGTAGACACGGTGTGCAGCCTGTTGGTCTCAGTCTCAGTCCAGCCCACAGCCAAACACACAATATGTTGCCTGGCTGACTGACTGGGCCTGGGTCCAATTCCCCAACAGGGTGTTCTGCTTATATTGCATCAGGGAAGTTAGCTGCTTGTAAACTGATGGCACTTGGGCTGTGTTCCAAAGAGCACCCTATCCTGTGTATAGTACACTACTTTTGATAGAGGGGGGATAGGGGGTCATTTGAGACACATCCTAAGTCTGTCACAGTAGGGGGTTGTTTGAAAGGGAAGATTTCAAATGGCAAATTGAAATCCCACGAGTAAAAGTGTTTTTTTTTCTCTACTTTTTAAACAGATTTCCTTTCATATTATCCCTGTTATTATGAGTCAAAGGGAGAAATGTGTGTGTGTTTACCTGAGTGTGTGTGTGTGTGTGTGTGTGTGTGTGTGTGTGTGTGTGTGTGTGTGTGTGTGTGTGTGTGTGTGTGTGTGTGTGTGTGTGTGTGTGTGTGTGTGTGTGTGTGTGTATGCCTGTGTGTGTGTGTCTGTGTATGCCTGTGTGTATTTGAAAGGAAAGCCCTAGCTGACTTCTAATCACTCACCAGATCACATCACAGTAACCTTCTAAATCCATGAAATGCTCAAAGAAAGAAGAACAGTTGTGTATTACACACACACACACAAACACACACACACAGACATGCACACACACACACACACACACAGACAAACACACACATGCATTATTTAAATCAAGTAAAACTAACTATTTGATTGCTGTACAACGTGAACAAACACAGATATCACTTAAACTTGATAAGAGTATATATATATATATATATATATTTATATTTATATATAGATATATATATATATATATATATATATATATATATATATAGATATATATATACATAGTAAGTCCCTCTCCACTGACACCTCTATTGTTTTTAACTGACTTTGTCAGGAAAGAATTTGACAGGGAAAATGTCTATGGAATGTTAATGCTGGATCTGCATAAGGCATTGGACAAGGTTGATCATAACCTCCTGCTCTACAAGTTAAAACCACTTGGTTTTAACAGCAGGGCCGTTGACTGGGTTTAGATCAGATTTAACAGGTGGAGACCCAACGGTGGATGTTAATGATATAGTTAGCGATATAACTACATGAGAAATATATTAATGACATAACTACATTACATTAGCTGTATAGGTTCATTATAAATACATTAATGATATAACTACATTATATTAGCGATATAACTACATTATAAATTAATTAGCGATAAAACAACATTATAAATATATTAAAAATATAACTACATTATAAATATATTAATGATATAACTACATTATAAATACAGTACTGACATAACTACATTATATTAGCGATATAACTACATTATAAATATATTAATGATATAACTACATTACATTATCGATATAACTACATTATATTAGCGATATAACTACATTATAAATACATTAATGATATAACTACATTATAAATACATTACTGATATAACTACATTAATGATATAACTACATTATAAATATATTAATGATATAACTACATTACATTATCGATATAACTACATTAGCGATATAACTACATTAATGATATAACTACATTACATTATCGATATAACTATATTACATTCTCAATATAAATATATTAGCGATATAACTACATTATAAATATATTAATGATATAACTACATTACATTAGGGATATAACTACATTACATTATCAATATAACTACATTAGCGATATAACTACATTATAAAGACATTAGCGATATAACTACATTACAATAGTGATATAACTACATTATAAATACATTAATGACATAACAACGCTATAAATATATTAGCGATATAACTTCTGTCCTAATTACTTGTTGTATGCGTATGACTCTGCTCTACTGGTGTAGAAGAGATCCTTAGTGCAGAGTTATCCAATATCACTAAATGGCTTTCAGGTCAACTGTGGAGCCTAGGAGGCGGGGTCAACTGTGTAGTCTAGGAGGCGGGGTCAACTGTGGAGTCTAGGAGACGGGGTCAACTGTGGAGCCTAGGAGACGGGGTCAACTGCGCCTAGGAGGCTGGGTCAACTGTGGAGCCTAGGAGGCGGGGTCAACTGTGGAGCCTAGGAGGCGGGGTGAACTGTGGAGCCTAGGAGGCGGGGTCAACTGCAGAGCCTAGGAGGCGGGGTCTACTCTGGAGCCTAGGAGGAAGGGTCAACTATGGCGCCTAAGAGGCGGGGTCTACTCTGGAGTCTAGGAGGCGGGGCCTACTCTGGAGTCTAGGAGACGGGGTCTACTATGGAGCCTAGGAGGCGTGGTCAACCGTGGAGCCTAGGAGGCGTGGTCTACCGTGGAGCCTAGGAGGCGGGGTCTACTGTGGAGCCTAGGAGGCGGGGTCAACTGTGGAGCCTAGGAGGCGTGGTCTACCGTGGAGCCTAGGAGGCAGGGTCAACTATGGCGCCTAAGAGGCGGGGTCTACTCTGGAGTCTAGGAGGCGGGGTCTACTCTGGAGTCTAGGAGGCGGGGTCTACTCTGGAGTCTAGGAGGCGGGGTCAACTATGGCGCCTAGGAGGCGGGGTGTACTCTGGAGTCTAGGAGGCAGGGTCTACTGTGGAGTCTAGGAGGCGTGGTCTACCGTGGAGCCTAGGAGGCAGGTTTTTTTTTGTCATCCTCGATGATTGTAAATGCATTATCCACATGTGTGGTTGTATTGTGTTTTAAATTGTCAAATTGTGTTTTAAAGTGTCAAATCTATCTATCGATATAACAGGTATTTAATCAAACGCCATTCTTGTCAACTTCAACGTTTTTTTTTTTATAGAACATCAGTTTTATTATTCATGTTTTTAATCCTCATCTTCAAATGAAGAATAGAGGTTCAGCTGGGTTGATTTTTTTGTGAGTGTGGAGAAGGGATACATCTGTCAATGTCAATTAATTCAAAACATTTCCATTGAGGTAAAAATGTGCTCTTAGATGTGGCTGGAGAAACATCTGTATTGTTTGGTAAAGGGTGTCCTCTGCTGTTGCTTCTCTGTACTCCAGTCCAGGCAGACAAGCCAATCGCATGTGTACTTAACCAGGGTTTCTGCAAACACAGTCCTGGCCCCCTCCATCTGACAACCAGCTGTGTGTGTGTGTGTGTGTGTGTGTGTGTGTGTGTGTGTGTGTGTGTGTGTGTGTGTGTGTGTGTGTGTGTGTGTGTGTGTGTGTGTGTGTGTGTGCGTGTGCGCGTGTGTGTGTGCGTGCGTGCGTGTAGAAAAAGACAGGGAGAGGATTGAGAGAGAGAGATATATAGAGGGAATGAGAGAGAGAGGCGGTAGAGAGAAAGTGAGAGAAGGGGAGAGAGGGAGGGAGTGAGAAGGAGATACAGAGAAAGGAAGGAAGGTCAAAACTGACCTTAAACCCTTTGACGTTTGCAATAACTTTTATTTTTGATGTTTGGGAAATATAGATGAACGTCTCATTCTGAGGCGAGACTGTGAGAGCTAGTTGCTTTCCTTACAAGACAAGCTTCTTCCCTTTGCCCTAATTGACAAACAATCCACTATCATACAAAACGTTAAATCTTAAAACAAGACAATCTGAAACATAACTGTTTTCTCCTACATGACAATGTCCTTCAATACATCAATGATGTTGCTCTTGCTGCTGGTGATTCTCTGGTACACCTCTACGCAGACGACACCATTCTGTATACTTCTGGCCCTTCTTTGGACACTGTGTTAACTAACCTCCAGACGAGCTTCAATGCAATACAACACTCCTTCCATGGCCTCCAACTGCTCTTAAATGCAAGTTAAACTAAATGCATGCTATTCAACCGATCGCTGCCTACACCTGCTCACCTGTCCAGCATCACTACTCTGAACGGTTCTGACTTAGAATACGTGGACAACTACAAATACCTAGGTGTCTGGTTAGACTGTAAACTCTCCTTCCAGACTCACAGTAAGCATCTCCAATCCAAAATTCAATCTAGAATTGGCTTCCTATATCGCAACAAAGCCTCCTTCACTCATGCTGCCAAACATACCCTCATAAAACTGACCATCCTACCGATCCTCTGCGATGTCATCTATAAAATAGCCTCCAACACTCTACTCAACAAACTGGATGCAGTCTATCACAGTGCCACCCGTTTTGTCACCAAAGCCCCATACACTACCCACCATTGCGACCTGTACACTCTCGTTGGTTGGCCCTCGCTTCATACTCGTGGCCAAACCCACTGGCTACAGGTTATCTACAAGTCTCTGCTAGGTAAAGCCCCGCCCTATCTCAGCTCACTGGTCACCATAGCAGCACCCACTCGTAGCACTCGCTCCAGCAGGTATATCTCACTGGTCATCCCCAAAATCAATTCCTCGTTTGGCCGCATTTCCTTCCAGTTCTCTGCTGCCAATGACTGTAACGAACTGCCAAAA
Source organism: Oncorhynchus nerka (assembly GCF_034236695.1). Lineage (NCBI taxonomy): Eukaryota > Metazoa > Chordata > Actinopteri > Salmoniformes > Salmonidae > Oncorhynchus > Oncorhynchus nerka. The sequence goes on along the minus strand of NC_088397.1, from coordinate 91,813,400 downwards.
TCTCTTAAGCTGGAGAATCAAATCTCCCTCACTAGCATTAAGCACCAGCTGTCAGAGCAGCTCACAGATCACTGCACCTGTGTAACGGCGTTCTTCGTTTGTGGAAAGAGAGTCGGACCGAAATGCAGCGTGTTGGTTACTCATGACTTTAATGAATGAACTGCGGTACATGAAATAACTCAGAATACAAAACAACAAACAGAACGTGAAACTAATTACAGCCTATCTGGTGACTACAACACAGAGACAGGAACAAACACCCACGAAATACCAAGCGAAACTCAGGCTGCCTAAATACGGTTCCCAATCAGAGACAACAATAAGGACCTGACTCTAATTGAGAATCGCCTCAGGCAGCCAAGCCTATACCACACCCCTAATCAGCCGCAATCCCAAATAATACAAACCCCAATACGAAACATAACATATAAACCCATGTCACACCCTGGCCTACCCAAACATATGAACAAAAACACAAAATACAATGACCAAGGCGTGACAGAAACCCCCCCCCCTAAGGTGCGGACTCCCGGACGCACCTCAAGAGCATAGGGAGGGTCCGGGTGGGCGTCTGTCCATGGTGGCGGTTCTGGCTCGGGACGTGGACCCCACTCCATTAATGTCCTTGTTCCTCCCCTTCGCGTCCTGGGATAATCCACCCTCTCCGTCGACCATGGCCTAATAGTCCTCACCCAGATCCCCACATAACTGAGGAGCCACTCGTAACAGAGGGGCAGCTCGGGACAGAGGGGCAGCTCGGGACAGAGGGGCAGCTCGGGACAGAGGGGCAGCTCGGGACAGAGGGGCATCTAGGGACAGAGGGGCATCTCGGGACAGAGGCAGCTCGGAACCGAGGGGAAGCCCGGGACCGAGGGGATGCCTGGGACCGAGGGGAAGCCCGGGACTGAGGGGAAGCCCGGGACTGAGCGGAATCCCAGTACTGAGAGGAAGCTCAGTACCGAGATGAAGCTCAGTACTGAGATGAAGCTCAGTACTGAGATGAAGCTCAGACAGGTAGTAGGCTCCGGTAAATCCTGGCTGGCTGGCGGAACTGGAAGATTCTGGTTGTCTGGCAGATCTGGAAGAGACTGGTTGTCTGGCAGATCTGGAAGAGACTGGTTGTCTGGCAGATCTGGAAGAGACTGGTTGTCTGGCAGATCTGGAAGAGACTGGTTGTCTGGCAGATCTGGAAGAGACTGGTTGTCTGGCAGATCTGGAAGAGACTGGTTGTCTGGCACTTCTGGCGGATCCTGGCAGACTGGCGGCGCTGGGCAGACTGGCGACGCTGGGCAGACTGGCGATGCTGGGCAGACTGGGAGCACTGGCGGCGCTGGGCAGACGGGCGGCGCTGGGCAGACGGGGAGCACTGGCGGCGCTGGGCAGACTGGGAGCACTGGCGGCGCTGGGCAGACTGACGGCGCTGGGCAGACTGGAAGCACTGGCAACGCTGGGCAGACTGGAAGCACTGGCGGCGCTGGGCAGACTGGAGACTCCGGCAGCGCAGGAGAGGAGAAAGGCTCCGACAGCGCTAAACAGGCGGGAGACTCCGGCAGCGCAGGAGAGGAGACAGGCTCTGGCTGCGCTGAACAGGCGGGAGGCTCCGGCAGCGCAGGAGAGGAGACAGGCTCTGGCTGCGCTAAACAGGCGGGAGACTCCGACAGCGTAGAAGGGAAGCAAGGCTCTGGCTGTGCTGAACAGGCGAGGCGCACTGAAGGCCTGGTGCGTGGTGCTGGAACTGGTGGTATTGGATCGAGGACACGCACAGGAAGCCTGGTGCGGGGAGCTGCTACCGGAGGACTGGTGTGTGAAGGTGGCTCTGGATAGACCGGACCGTGCAGGCGCACTGGAGCTCTTGAGCACCGAGCCTGTCCAAGCTTACCTGGCTCGATGCCCACTCTAGCCTGGCCAATAGGAAGGGCTGGTATGTGCTGCACCTGGCTCTGCACCCGCACTGGAAACACCTTGCGCTCCATAGCATAACACGGTGCCTGCCCGGTCTCTCTAGCCCAACGGTGAGCACAGGGAGTTTGCGCAGGTCTCCTACCTGGCATAAACATACTCCCTTCTAGCCTCCCCCCAATAATTTTTTGGGGTTGTTTTCCGGCTTCCAACCGCGTCGCCGTGCTGCCTCCTCATACCTGCGCCTCTCCGCTTTAGCCGCTTCTATTTCTTCCTTGGGACGGCGATATTCTCCAGGTTGAGCCCAGGGTCCTTTACCGTCTAATTCCTCCTCCCATGTCCAAATCTCCAAGTGGTGCAGCCTCTCCCACTGTAACTGCTCTTCACGATTAACAGGGAGAGTAGGCTCAGGTCTGACGCCTGACTCAGCTACTCTCTCTCTCTGCGCTCTCCCCCGTTACTTTCGGTTTTCGCTCTGCGTCTCCGTGTTTTCCTCTTTGACTCCATTAGCCTGTAGCCCTCTTCGCACTGCTGAAGCGAATCCCAGGCGGGCTCCTGCACTCTCTCCGGGTCGGCCGCCCACCTGTCGATTTCCTCCCACGTCGTATACTCCATGCTTCTGCTGTCCATAACGTCGTCCTTTAGCTCCTGCCAGTTTACACGCTGCTCGGTCCGTGAGTGGTGGGTGTTTCTGTAACAGCGTTCTTCGTTTGTGGAAAGAGAGTCGGACCGAAATGCAGCGTGTTGGTTACTCATGACTTTAATGAATGAACTGCGGTACATGAAATAACTGAATACAAAACAACAAACAGAACGTGAAACTAATTACAGCCTATCTGGTGACTACAACACAGAGACAGGAACAAACACCCACGAAATACCAAGCGAAACTCAGGCTGCCTAAATACGGTTCCCAATCAGAGACAACGATAAGCACCTGACTCTAATTGAGAATCGCCTCAGGCAGCCAAGCCTATACCACACCCCTAATCAGCCGCAATCCCAAATAATACAAACCCCAATACGAAACATAACATATAAACCCATGTCACACCCTGGCCTACCCAAACATATGAAAAAAACACAAAATACAATGACCAAGGCGTGACAACCTGTCTGTTTATAGCCCATCTGTAAACAGCCCATATATCTACCTACCTCGTCCCCATACAGTATTTATTTATTTATTGCACCCCAGTATCTCTACTTGCACTTTCATCTTCTGCACATCTACCATTCCAGTGTTTAATTGCTATATTGTAATTACTTCGCCACCATGGCCTATTTATTGCCTTACCTCCCTTATCTTACCTCATTTGCACACATTGTATATATACTTTTTGTTTTCTTTTGTTCTACTGTATTATTGACTGTATGTTTTGTTTATTCCATGTGTGACTCTGTGTTGTTGTATGTGTCGAATTGCTTTGCTTTATCTTAGCCAGGTCGCAGTTGTAAATTGGAACTTGTTCTCAACTGGCCTACCTGGTTAAATAAAGGTGTTCTCAACTAGCCTACCTGGTTAAATAAAGGTGTTCTCAACTAGCCTACCTGGTTAAATAGAGGTGAGATAAAAATACATTTGTTTTTAATATCTCAGTACTGGTGCAGCCTTGTAACACAATACCCCCTGCGCTCTGCCAATAGATGCCTACACAACTGGTGTCAGGGATTCAAGCTCGGTTATCTCCTTGCAGCCCGTTGTCAACATAGTTATATTAGGAGTGACCATAAGCACTGATGAACTAAGACACCTGTCTACAATGCCTCACAGGCTAAACCCCAACACCCCTTGTTCTATTATGTTGAGGAGGAATAGCTCAGGATGACTGAGAGGGAAGGGGCCAGGGCCTGTGTGTGTGTGTGTGTGTGTGTGTGTGTGATAAGAGTTCCCTTTAGCACACTTGATTGTTAATCCTTTCCTGGGGCAGAAACAGTTCTGTAAGTCAGTCTGAGAGCAGAGGAGCTGTCACACACACACACACACACACACACACACACACACACACGCACGCACGCACACACACACACACACACACACACACACACACACACACACACACACACACACACACACACAGAGTCACACGCCAGGAGCTGTCCCCTCTTCTCCCCTCTTCTCACTCTGATACAACAGCCTGTCCCCTCTTCTCCCCTCTTCTCCCCTCTTCTCCCCTCTTCTCACTCTGATACAACAGCCTGTCCCCTCTTCTCCCCTCTTCTCACTCTGATACAACAGCCTGTCCCCTCTTCTCCCCTCTTCTCACTCTGATACAACAGCCTGTCCCCTCTTCTCACTCTGATACAACAGCCTGTCCCCTCTTCTCCCCTCTTCTCACTCTGATACAACAGCCTGTCCCATCGTCTCCCCTCCTCTCACTCTGACACAACAGCCTGTCCCCTCTTCTCACTCTGATACAACAGCCTGTCCCCTCTTCTCCCCTCCTCTCACTCTGATACAACAGCCTGTCCCCTCTTCTCCCCTCCTCTCACTCTGATACAACAGCCTGTCCCCTCTTCTCACTCTGATACAACAGCCTGTCCCCTCTTCTCCCCTCCTCTCATTCTGATTCAACAGCCTGTCCCCTCTTCTCCCCTCTTCTCCCCTACTCTCACTCTGATACAACAGCCTGTCCCCTCTTCTCACTCTGATAACACCCTATTGGCGTAATGCGTAGGCTGTTTGCCTTTCAGGGCCGGAGACTGGTACACTTCAGTTGGTTAACCCTATTGGCGTAATGCGTAGGCTGTTTGCCTTTCAGGGCCGGAGACTGGTACACTTCAGTTGGTTAACCCTATTGGCGTAATGGGTAGGCTGTTTGCCTTTCAGGGCCGGAGACTGGTTCACTTCAGTTGGTTAACCCTATTGGCGTAATGCGTAGGCTGTTTGCCTTTCAGGGCCGGAGACTGGTTCACTTCAGTTGGTTAACCCTATTGGCGTAATGCGTAGGCTGTTTGCCTTTCAGGGCCGGAGACTGGTTCACTTCAGTTGGTTAACCCTATTGGCGTAATGCGTAGGCTGTTTGCCTTTCAGGGCCGGAGACTGGTTCACTTCAGTTGGTTAACCCTATTGGCGTAATGCGTAGGCTGTTTGCCTTTCAGGGCCGGAGACTGGTACACTTCAGTTGGTTAACCCTATTGGCGTAATGCGTAGGCTGTTTGCCTTTCAGGGCCGGAGACTGGTACACTTCAGTTGGTTAACCCTATTGGCCAAATGCGTAGGCTGTTTGCCTTTCAGGGCCGGAGACTGGTTCACTTCAGTTGGTTAACTCTATTGGCGTAATGCGTAGGCTGTTTGCCTTTCAGGGCCGGAGACTGGTTCACTTCAGTTGGTTAACCCTATTGGCGTAATGCGTAGGCTGTTTGCCTTTCAGGGCCGGAGACTGGTTCACTTCAGTTGGTTAACCCTATTGGCGTAATGCGTAGGCTGTTTGCCTTTCAGGGCCGGAGACTGGTTCACTTCAGTTGGTTAACCCTATTGGCGTAATGCGTAGGCTGTTTGCCTTTCAGGGCCGGAGACTGGTACACTTCAGTTGGTTAACCCTATTGGCGTAATGCGTAGGCTGTTTGCCTTTCAGGTCCGGAGACTGGTTCACTTCACGCTCCCTCTGTTCCGTCTAGTATCTCACACCATCAATAACCAATGGGACCTACAGACAAAATAGTATTTTTCCTGGGCAGGCTATTAAGGAAATAGGAAATAGTAAGGAAATAGGCCCCTCCTGGTCCTACAGTACGTAGTCCTGAACAACAGGAGGCTGCTGAGGAGATGCCGGCTCATGGATGGAAACCAGGTGTTTGACGTGTTCGATTCTCTTCCATTTAATTCGTTCCAGCCATTAATAAATAATAATAATACAATTAATTAAAGCCTGTTTAAAGTGCCACCGACCGCCTGTGTCCTAAATGTGACTATGCTTTCCATTGCCTGTACAGCAGCCACACATAACAACATGGGAGAGCAAAAAACTACTTCTGTCACGAATGTTTAATATCATTATATATTCATTTACTGTGCCGGTTGTCCGTGGGGTTGGTTCTTAATCGAGTCGAAATGAGACTAAATATCCATAGGAGAATATGATTCTTCCGACTTCAAAACTCACGTCTCTCTGTGTGTGGCAATTAAGACACATTTTCTCATTGCCTAACGCAGGTGCACAAGACAAAATGAACGCACAATAACCAAAGTCTTGCAGGTGTTTTCATGGTGCTGAGCGTGTGCCAGATGACAGAACTCTCAACGGCAATACCTGCTCTCTAAAAGGCAAATAATACTTCCCTTTGGATATATTTTGTCTCAACTTTCGACCAGCTGAGGGATCAACCACACAGACAGCCAGTAGAGTATGTTCAAATTCAATTTGATTCAACATTCTGGCTTGTAAGGAGACTTTCTACATTTTTGTCTCGAACCCGGGACCTCTGCTTCACAAACACATGTGTCCGTTCTCCCTCAAGCATCTCTATCAGTAGTGCCACTCAAAAGCTATGCTCTTTAGAGATCACAAGTATGGACATTTAAGACTGAGGAGTAAGTTTCACATTCCTCCATGTGCTATACTTGGGGTGGCAGGGTAGCCTAGTGGTTAGAGTGTTGGACTAGTAACCGGAAGGTTGCAAGTTCAAACCGCCAAGCTGACAAGGTAAAAATCTGTCTTTCTGCCCCTGAACAGGCAGTTAACCCACTGTTCCTAGGCCGTCATTGAATATCAGTCCCGCTGAATACCAGTCTGGAATCACAGTGTGATCTATCACTGTGTCAGTCCGGAATATTCCAACCTGTTTCAACCAGAGATCGGAAACAGTGTATTGACTATGAGATGTACATTTAACAATAGCCGTTTGTTTATTAACATTATTAGAGACGAAAGTCAAAGAAATATCAAACATCAAGCCAACTCCACCACTATTTCTATTTAGGTGTGGGGGTGGGACTCGGTTTGTTTATGCATGTGGGGGTGGGACTCGGTTTGTTTGTGCATGTGGGGGTGGGACTCGGTTTGTTTGTGCATGTGGGGGTGGGTCTCGGTTTGTTTATGCATGTGGGGGTGGGACTCGGTTTGTTTATGCATGTGGGGGTGGGACTCGGTTTGTTTATGCATGTGGGGGTGGGACTCTGTTTGTTTGTGCATGTGGGGTGGGACTCGGTTTGTTTATGCATGTGGGGGTGGGACTCGGTTTGTTTATGCATGTGGGGGTGGGACTCGGTTTGTTTATGCATGTGGGGGTGGGACTCGGTTTGTTTATGCATGTGGGGTGGGACTCGGTTTGTTTTGCATGTGGGGGTGGGACTCTGGGTTTGTTTGTGCATGTGGGGTGGGACTCGGTTTGTTTATGCATGTGGGGGTGGGACTCGGTTTGTTTATGCATGTGGGGGTGGGACTCGGTTTGTTTATGCATGTGGGGGTGGGACTGGTTTGTTTATGCATGTGGGGTGGGACTCGGTTTGTTTATGCATGTGGGGGTGGGACTCGGTTTGTTTATGCATGTGGGGGTGGGACTCGGTTTGTTTATGCATGTGGGGGGGGTGGGACTCGGTTTGTTTATGCATGTGGGGGTGGGACTCGGTTTGTTTGTGCATGTGGGGGTGGGACTCGGTTTGTTTGTGCATGTGGGGGTGGGACTCGGTTTGTTTGTGCATGTGGGGGTGGGACTCGGTTTGTTTGTGCATGTGGGGGTGGGACTCGGTTTGTTTATGCATGTGGGGGTGGGACTCGGTTTGTTTGTGCATGTGGGGGTGGGACTCGGTTTGTTTGTGGCTTCACTTGTTAGCCGATTCTTTTCATGCATTTGTTTACAACAAAAAGTTACCACTACAAAATGCACGTTATCTAATGAGATCACTATTTCTATATTAAGAAATGTTGTCAACTTAGATTTGATTCCTCTAAATGAGGAAGTGAAATGTTTGTTTCTTCTGCTGTGATCAGGTATAGGCTAGTGGCACGGCCTCCATTTTGTTTCTTCTGCTGTGATCAGGTATAGGCTAGTGGCATGGCCTCCATTTTGTTTCTTCTGCTGTGATCAGGTATAGGCTAGTGGCACGGCCTCCATTTTGTTTCTTCTGCTGTGATCAGGTATAGGTTAGTGGCCCGGCCTCCATTTTGTTTCTTCTGCTGTGATCAGGTATAGGTTAGTGGCCCGGCCTCCATTTTGTTTCTTCTGCTGTGATAAGGTATAGGCTAGTGGCACGGCCTCCATTTTGTTTCTTCTGCTGTGATCAGGTATAGGCTAGTGGCACGGCCTCCATTTTGTTTCTTCTGCTGTGATCAGGTATAGGCTAGTGGCACGGCCTCCATTTTGTTTCTTCTGCTGTGATCAGGTATAGGCTAGTGGCCCGGCCTCCATTTTGTTTCTTCTGCTGTGATCAGGTATAGGCTAGTGGCACGGCCTCCATTTTGTTTCTTCTGCTGTGATCAGGTATAGGCTAGTGGCACGGCCTCCATTTTGTTTCTTCTGCTGTGATCAGGTATAGGTTAGTGGCACGGCCTCCATTTTGTTTCTTCTGCTGTGATCAAGTATAGGCTAGTGGCACGGCCTCCATTTTGTTTCTTCTGCTGTGATCAGGTATAGGCTAGTGGCACGGCCTCCATTTTGTTTCTTCTGCTGTGATCAGGTATAGGTTAGTGGCACGGCCTCCATTTTGTTTCTTCTGCTGTGATCAGGTATAGGCTAGTGGCACGGCCTCCATTTTGTTTCTTCTGCTGTGATCAGGTATAGGTTAGTGGCACGGCCTCCATTTTGTTTCTTCTGCTGTGATCAGGTATAGGTTAGTGGCACGGCCTCCATTTTCAGCCAGCAGCTCTAACATGTCCCCTCTTTGCCCATCTACACACACAATACTTATTTTCCACCATAATTTGCAAATAAATTCATAAAAAATCCTACAATGTGATTTTCTGGATTTTCTTTTCTCATTTTGTCTGTCATAGTTGAAGTGTACCTATGATGAAAATTACAGGCCTCTCTCATCTTTTTAAGTGGGAGAACTTGCACAATTGCTGGCTGACTAAATACTTTTTCCCCCACTGTATATGCAGGGGCAATCAACAAAAGGAAGGAGTCCAGGTGAGTCCAACCATAATGATGGTAACAGGTGCGTATGATAATGGGAAGCCTGGCGCCCTCAAGCGCCAGGGAGGGGTAGCGGGAGCAAGTGTGACAGTACCCCCGCCCCCCTCTAGGGGTGCCACCCGGCATCCCACCCCGGATGGGCCGGCTAAGGAGTGACAGTACCCCCGCCCCCCTCTAGGGGCGCCACCCGACGTCCCACCCCGGATGGGCCGGCTGAGGAGTGACAGCCTGACGATCCTGCTGCAGCGTAGGAGCCCAAAGGGCCGGCTGAAGCATGAAGTGGAATGGGAACCTGCCGAGCCAACCGAGGCAAGGAAACCTCTCGAGCCAGCTAGGGCGTGACAGCCTGACGTCACCAACAAAACAAACAAACTCATGGGGCATCTGAGGCATAGGAGCCCAACGAGCTGGCTGAAGCGTGAGCAGGCGTGACACAGTTGTTGTTGTTGTTGTTGTGGCCATTGTAATCGGCTCTCAGGAAAACAAGTGGGTTTAGACATTGAAATGACATTTTTTGGGGTCCATGGTTCCTTGAAGGATTTTCTATCGCGCCTACTCTTATAATTTAGTCACGGGGCCACCACAGATTATCTTTCAGGCCATCCTGGATTTGGCCTCAAATTCAAAATGGCATCCAAAATCCAAAATGGCTGCCATAGGTTAAATCAGTTGAATATTTAAATGTTGTAGATGAGAGGCATTTTTAAAGAATTGTGTACAACTCATCAAGACTGGTTTTGTATAAATACATTTGATTCTGTATCCAATATAGCCACATAATTACACTAAGACACCTTCGCCTGCATAAAAATTGCCTTTGTTCATTTAGTATTGTGTTATTATGTCTTAAAAGGGTTGTAATATGTCTCTTGGTTTAACTAGGACTATGAGTTGCACTGCCATGCCTCTGTTATGTTTGAATGGCTGAATACCTGAAGCCAACTAGCGTTTTAATGTATGTTCATGTTTTTCACGACACAAGCACATAGACTGTGTTTCACAGGAGGTTGGTGGCACCTTAATTGGGGAGGACGGGCTCGTGGTAATGTCTAGTGCAGAATAGGTGGAATGGTATGAAATACATGGTTTCCATGGTTCCAAATACATGGTTTCCATGGTTCCAAATACATGGTTTCCATGGTTCCAAATACATGGTTTCCATGGTTCCAAATATATGGTTTCCATGCGTTTCATGTCATTCCATTTGCTTTTGACTAATCAGCTCTGTAAAAGATCTCATGTGAAAAAGTCTGATGCGATTGGTCAATCAAGTAGTGGAAAAAAACAATTAGTGGGAAAAAAAAGATTGCCTGTGTAAAAGCAGCCATAGTAGTATAAGCAAGTTACAGGAAAACACCCAGTAACACAACGGCCAGCAGCTCTAACATGTCCCCTCGTTTCCCATCTAAAACTAAGTGGACAAGGTTGATTCCAAGTCTTTGACATATTTTATTGAACTAGGCAAGTCAGTTAAGAACAAATTCTTATTTTCAATGATGGCCTAGGAATAGTGGGTTAACTGCCTGTTCCTGGGGCAGAACAACAGATTTGAACCTTGGGGATTTGAACTTGCAACTCTCTAACCACTAGGCTACCCTGCCGCCCCAGGACATGACTGGATGAGGAGACAAAGCAGCCAGTAGTGTTTGTAGTTCTGAGGCCTGACCAGGTTACACAGCTAACAGTAGTGGTTGTAGTTCTGAGGCCTGACCAGGTTACACAGCTAACAGTAGTGGTTGTAGTTCTGGGACCTGACCAGGTCACACAGATAAGAGTAGTGTTTGTATTTCTGAGGCATGACCAGGTTGAACAGCTAACAGTAGTTCTCGGGCCTGACCAGGTTACACAGCTAACAGTAGTGGTTGTAGTTCTGGGGCCCGACCAGGTTACACAGCTAACAGTAGTGGTTGTAGTTCTGGGGCCTGACCAGGTTACACAGCTAACAGTAGTGGTTGTAGTTCTGGGGCCTGACCAGGTTGAACAGCTAACAGTAGTGTTTGTAGTTCTGGGGCCTGACCAGGTTACACAGCTAACAGTAGTGGTTGTAGTTCTGGGGCCTGACCAGGTTACACAGCTAACAGTAGTGGTTGGGGCCTGACCAGGTTAAACAGCTAACAGTAGTGGTTGTAGTTCTGGGGCCTGACCAGGTTACACAGCTAACAGTAGTGGTTGTAGTTCTGGGGCCTGACCAGGTTACACAGCTAACAGTAGTGGTTGTAGTTCTGGGGCCTGACCAGGTTGAACAGCTAACAGTAGTGTTTGTAGTTCTGGGGCCTGACCAGGTTACACAGCTAACAGTAGTGGTTGTAGTTCTGGGGCCTGACCAGGTTACACAGCTAACAGTAGTGGTTGGGGCCTGACCAGGTTAAACAGCTAACAGTAGTGGTTGTAGTTCTGGGGCCTGACCAGGTTGAACAGCTAACAGTAGTGTTTGTAGTTCTGGGGCCTGACCAGGTTACACAGCTAACAGTAGTGGTTGTAGTTCTGGGGCCTGACCAGGTTACACAGCTAACAGTAGTGGTTGTAGTTCTGGGGCCTGACCAGGTTACACAGCTAACAGTAGTGGTTGTAGTTCTGGGGCCTGACCAGGTTGAACAGCTAACAGTAGTGTTTGTAGTTCTGGGGCCTGACCAGGTTACACAGCTAACAGTAGTGGTTGTAGTTCTGGGGCCCGACCAGGTTACACAGCTAACAGTAGTGGTTGGGGCCTGACCAGGTTAAACAGCTAACAGTAGTGGTTGTAGTTCTGGGGCCTGACCAGGTTGAACAGCTAACAGTAGTGTTTGTAGTTCTGGGGCCTGACCAGGTTACACAGCTAACAGTAGTGGTTGTAGTTCTGGGGCCTGACCAGGTTACACAGCTAACAGTAGTGGTTGTAGTTCTGGGGCCTGACCAGGTTGAACAGCTAACAGTAGTGTTTGTAGTTCTGGGGCCTGACCAGGTTACACAGCTAACAGTAGTGGTTGTAGTTCCGGGGCCTGACCAGGTTAAACAGCTAACAGTAGTGTTTGTAGTTCTGGGGCCTGACCAGGTTACACAGCTAACAGTAGTGGTTGTAGTTCTGGGGCCTGACCAGGTTACACAGCTAACAGTAGTGGTTGTAGTTCTGGGGCCTGACCAGGTTAAACAGCTAACAGTAGTGGTTGTAGTTCTGGAGCCTGACCAGGTTGAACAGCTTACTGTTCATTCTGGGCAAGGTGCAGTATCCTTCCTGTATCACTAGCAGGATATTCAGGGCTGTGTGGTGATCAGTTTCCATTTCTACAACAGTTGTGTGTAGGCACTCAGCAGATGCAGATTGCATGCCAATGAGACCCAATCACTAACTGGAAAGTTATCTCAACCTGAATGATGCTGGGGATAATTCAGTAGTGGAATGGTCTGGTTGTCTGGTTGTGAAGGAGAGTCTGTGAAAGCTCTGTCACAAACAAACCTGCCCTTAGATCTTTCCAACACCTAATTCATCTGTGGTTGGATTTTTTTTATATTGAATATGGTTGAAAGTCCTGCAGGTCACTTCCTAAATATTCCTTTGGAATATATTAGTGTTATTTAACACAGTAAATTATAGGACTTAGTGGAAAATGACTCAAGCAAAAGTGAAAATCACCCAGTAAAATACTACTTGAGTAAAAATATAAAAGTTTAAAATGACTGTACGCTTTTTTTTATTTTTTATTTATGGATAGCCAGGGGTACACTCCAAAACACACCATTTATAAACAAATACTTTGTGTTTGGTGAGTCTGCCAGACCAGAGGCAGTAAGGATGACAAGGGATGTTCTCTGTTTGGTGAGTCTGCCAGACCAGAGGCAGTAAGGACGACCAGGGATGTTCTCTGTTTGGTGAGTCTGCCAGACCAGAGGCAGTAAGGATGACAAGGGATGTTCTCTGTTTGGTGAGTCTGCCAGACCAGAGGCAGTAAGGACGACCAGGGATGTTCTCTGTTTGGTGAGTCTGCCAGACCAGAGGCAGTAAGGACGACCAGGAATGTTCTCTGTTTGGTGAGTCTGCCAGACCAGAGGCAGTAAGGATGACAAGGGATGTTCTCTGTTTGGTGAGTCTGCCAGACCAGAGGCAGTAAGGACGACCAGGGATGTTCTCTGTTTGGTGAGTCGGCTAGACCAGAGACAGTAAGGATGACCAGGGATGTTCTCTGTTTGGTGAGTCTGCCAGACCAGAGGCAGTAAGGATGACCAGGGATGTTCACTTGATAAGTGTGTGAATTGGACCATTTTCCTGTCCTGCTAAACATTGAAAATGTAACGAGTACTTTTGCGTGTCAGGGAAAATGTACAGAATAAAAAGTACATCATTTTCTTTAGGAATGCAAAAGTAAAAGTTGTCAAAAATATAAATAGTAAAGTACAGTACTTTACACAACTGCTGTTTGGGTCTTTCAATAAATAATGGGGCCAAAGTGTGACATTGAGAACAAATTTTCTAAACGGTTAGATTTTTTTAAAAATAAAAACGTGTGCAGTTCCACATGTGTACTTAGTGCAATATATGCACAATGGCCCATAACTCCACCTATACACTTGGTCGCGTCATGCCAATGTAATGCACATTGTCAAGCTGCCCTCTATCAGAGGCACCATAGTGGTCCCCTAAAGTGGTGATAAGCCCAGTCATTCTAAATTACACTATAGTGCCTGTAAATATGATGACATTGTTAAAGTGGTAAAATATTTCATAGGAAACAACTTCCAGCCTTATCATGTCGTCAAATTTACTTTAGACAGATGGGAATGTTATCATTAGCTAGCAAAGTTTGTAAAAAATAGCTGTCAATGCTAACGTTAGCTAGCGAAAATCCAGTGGCCTCCCCTTAATCTTAGCTAGCTAACATTATACGGCATCTAAAGTCAATCTGGTGACATCAAAATGATGAAAAGGTTTTCCTTTCCCACAATTTTGTTGCCTCCTTTTTAATGTATTTCCAAGCCACTGTGATGCACTTTCGGTGAAATCCTCATCAGCGCTCATTGACGAGGCATTGAGTAGAATGCTTGGGTCGATCATCAGTCCAAAACGAACGTTCAAAACAATATTGTGAGGAAACATGCAACCCATGAAACCAACAACATAGGCCTAGGACTATACACCAGTTGGCAAATCAAATTCAAGGACTTTCAGGGAATTTTTCAAGCACTTCATTCTAATTTTCAAGAACCTCAATGTTATACAATTGTACAATGGGTCTAGGCACACAAAATTACAGATAATTATAAGGGAGCAGGATAACTAATTAATTGACTATAATAATTACAAGGACTTTTCAAGCACCAAATTGGGTTAGGCCTATTCCAGGACTTTAATTTCTGAGCTCCAAATTCAATTTGGGTCCTTCAAACCCCTTTGTATTGTTTAAAATGTCAGGTGTAACATGGAAACCAAAACGTTATTTCAGTACCAGATCACATTGAGAAGCCAATGTAAAGCTATGTAATTTTGTTACGATTAACTATGAGTGGTGGGTGGAATCAGGCGCAGAGAGCAGGGTTCTGTCACCGGTGCAACCAAAATGATGACGCCAACACACAAGGCGTATAAGTTGCCAGTCCAAAAACAACAGGACAAAATAGACCGGATAAATAAAGAACACGGAAAGCTATACACCATCAAACACAGAGTAACAATTAACAAGCCCGCACAAAATACCCAGCAGGCCTAGTGCCCTTAAATACCCTACAAACAAACCCTAATACAAAACAGGTGATCCAATAAACCAATAACAAACACAAACGGAAAAAAGAATCGATGGCAGCTAATAGGCCGGTGACGACGACCGCCGAGCCCCGCCCGAACAGGAAGAGGCACCCTCTTCAGCGAGGTTCGTGACAAATTTGTAGTCATTTTATCCAGAATAATTCATTAGTAAGAATAGCGTTGGGTGTTGCACAATAGTCTATTCTGCACAATTGCGCACAGTAGACTAAGTGTCCAATCCAAAGCACATTAACTCATTACCTGTAATGCTTTCTCTGTTAAATCTAACAAGCCCCTGCTGTAAATAAAGCAGAAAACAACAGATGATCGACATCAATTCGCTAGGGATGTTAGAGCCAACATGGATCCAGGCACAATTAACTGTCTTCACTGGCACAAGTAATGAGACAACACAATACTATGGACGTTCCTCATTAACAGGGCCGGTTCCAGTGGTCGGGGTCTCAACTTACTATTGAGAGTTAGAATATTACAATAGACCAGGAGCCATTTTGAAATGTGGTTGTGCATCAGCTGTTTTTCTCTTGTTACATACTGTATGTCATTCAATTAGCCATGTCAGCTAACACTTTTTAGATTGGTAGTTAGTCTAGCCAGCGATCTAAAACTTGTAGTAATCATGACCGAATATCGACCGAGCTCGCAGGGCACATTCCCAGGGGTCCTGACCTCCAGGGGTCCCCCATTCATTTTGTTAGTCCTTCTCAATTAGATATCATATTAACATGGTGTATGTGATTATAAAATGGGTAGAATTGCAGGACATTAGATTTAAAGTTGCAACATTTCTCTCCACCACATGGCACAATGGGTGGAATTGCAAGAAATTAGGTTTAAAATTGCTACATTTCTCTCCACCACATGGCAAAATGGGTAGAATTGCAAGAAATTAGATTTAAAATTACTACATTTCTCTCCACCACATGGCAAAATGGGTAGAATTGCAGAAAATGGGCTATCAAACTGCTTAAAGTGTTCTTTCTGCCCCATTGACAATTATGTATAATTGCTGGAAATTATCTTTAAAATTGCAAAGTTCTCTCCTTCCAACAATGTAGAGCATGTGAGCTGAGTTGAGCTGTGGGAAATCCCGCACATTGCTCATGGACCGTCCACCTCTAGGAGCTCCACATCCTTTCCACCGTGCTTCTCCACCTGCATTGCTTGCTGTTTGGAGTTATAGGCTGGGTTTCTGTACAGCACTTTGAGATATCAGCTGATGTACGAAGGGCTATATAAATAAATTGGATTTGATTTGATTTCCAACTGCTCTGCTTAAAACCGCTCCGAACTCACAAGAAAAAACAAAAAAACTGCTGCTCCAAATTCGCTCTATTCATTAAAATCACAATTTAACCAACACCTATGTATTTTTGTGACTAGCCTGAACCTACCAATTGGTTTTTGAAGTATTTAAACTCAACCACATGGATTTGAATGAAAAGTATTTGAATAAACATGAAGAAGGTGAATGTAAGAAGCGCTCATCATTTCAAATAGGCCACATGTGGAATTAAACAGCATATAAACACTCTAAATAGGTCAGGAGGCAGACAGGGAGACTAAGGAGGAAGAAACATGTATTATTTAAGCTACATTATTTCAAGGCTGTAGCATATAAAGAAATACACTGTGAATAATTTGCCAATGCAACACAATAGGCTGGCAGCGACATAAAGTGCTCAGCATTTAAACAACATTGTATTGTATTAAATCATTATATGCTATAAATTGTGTATATAGACTGTGACTTACTTATTAAAAGGAAATACAAATGAAACAACAAAAAATACTTATTAATGACTTTGAATTCATTTTTAGAAACAGGAGTTTTGCCAGCCTGTGGCTTCAGGCTCATGTGGTGGTGTCTGGAGAGCCGGTCAGCAGAGGAGAACATCCTCTCATAACTTCAAGAGCCACTGGGGATGCTAAACACCCTTTTGGCTGCTCTTACCAGGCTGGGCAGAGATGCAGAGTCTATAGGTAGGCCTAAAGATCTTTAGGCAAAATAACCCAATCAATACTGAAAGCTCCTTGAATTTGGGAATATTCCAGGCCTATTGTATAGATCATTGAACAACAATGAATGGAACATTTAAGAGACCTGATTTTTAGTTTATAAATACTTTGCTACAATGACACGCTTAGCTAATTACCCACTTCCTTCATTTCTATTAGCATGTACAGGTAGTAAGTATATCATACTGCTTTCAGGATACGTGTCTTTTCAGAATCCACAATGGTTCTTTAGTTGTGGACAATACAACACCGCAAATATTTAGCGAACTCCATGACGGTAGCTAAAGCAAGGGGCTATAGCAGCACACAAGTAGACTACAGATGCATGCTGGGCCGGGCGTGCTTTGGGCTCGCGAATTGAGCACTACTGGAGCGCTACTGGAGCACGTGAAAAGGCGGAAGCTCCAGCCTTTGAGAATCTTGCTCTGCACTTCAATCAAATTGGGAACGCTCTACTCCTCTTGCCGCTCCAGCACCACTCAGCTCACAAACTCTAGCTCCATGGCAAAATGTGTAGAATTGCATGAAATTCAATATTTCTCTCCACTGTCAAAGGGCGGGGGAGGCACTAAAATGTTTTGCCGTGAGGTGTGGGGCCCCCAAACCAAATCTCACTCAGGGCCCCCGAAAGCCAGCCCTGCTTGTGACCACCGTTTTGCCACCATGTGGGCTGTTCCATGACGACAACTGTTCATCACTTGACTGTCATTCAGAAAATTCCTTCCTGAAACTATCACAGTCTAATTCAACAGCTTGACACCAAATGAGTATCCAACAACTATTATGCATAGTTGTTGAAGAACCACATTAATGACAGTATTCATTTAGGTTTTTAAGTATCAAGGTAAGGTGACTCTTTCGGTTAGAAGCATTCGAATTTTGCAACAGCGTACAGTTTAGGGGATTTGTGTGCCCATGAAAACTGTATTCACCCTGTGACATAAGGAAACAGGAAATGTTAAGTAGTTGCACTGCATTTCTGAGATCTCTTTAAAAGAAATAGTCAGACAGCAAAACAACTAAACAAAAATATAAATGTTACATGGAACAATTTCAGCAATTTTGCTGAGTTACAGTTCATGTAAGGAAATCAGTCAATTGAAATAAAATCATTTGGCCCTAATCTATGGATTTCACATGCCTGGGCAAGGGCGCAGCCATGGGTGGGCCTGGCAGGGCATAGGTCCACCCACTTGGGAGCCAGGCCCACCCACTTGGGAGCCAGGCCCACCCACTTGGGAGCCAGGTCCACCCACTTGGGAGCCAGGTCCACCCACTTGGGAGCCAGGTCCACCCACTTGGGAGCCAGGCCCACCCACTGGGGAGCTAGGGCCCAGCCAATCAGAATTAGTTTCCCCCACAAAAGAGCTTTATTACAGATGGCTAGTGGTAGAGAAATTAATATTAAAATATCTGGTAACAGCTCTGGTGGACATTCCTGCAGTCAGCATGCCAATTGCACGCTTCCTCAAAACTACAGACATCTGTGGCATTGTGTTGTGTGACAAAACTGCACATTTTAGAGTGGCCAGTTCTGGGAGATTCAGAGGAGGACTGGTGGTGGAGTGGGCCTATCAAGAACCGTTTTGGGAGATTCAGAGGAGGACTGATGGTGGCGTGGGCCTATCAAGAACCGTTTTGGGAGATACAGGATGGCATTAGCATTGGAGAGGTGTGTTGGTTCAATGTGGTGAACGCCTAACCTATGAGCTTGTCGCCATGGTTGTAACCTCCCCATACCCCAAGTCAACATGTATGGCAACTCAAAGGCAGACTGGGCGATTCAGGATGGCATTGACTTTGGATAGGCACAATTACTATGACATGTGAAGGCCTACTAATTGATGGCACTTCTTGTCAATGAGTGTCAGCTTGTGTTGGTTCCTTATAGTGAACACCTGCCTCATCTGCTTCTCATCACGTGTGGTTGTATCCTCTCCATACACTATAATATCACCAGGTCAACATATAACAACTCCAGCATGGTGGACATATTTTTGGTTTTAAAGCAATGTCACCAGCTCAACCCAAACAGCACAAGAGTGCACCTTTACATCCCAAAGTGCCTCACAAATGCAGTGAATCCAGTGGAAGGTCGTGTTGGGTTCAGGCGGTCGTATCGGACTATGAATCAAAGCTTAAATGATAAGAAGGTGAGTGACTTAAGAGACCAATCCTGGAGGCACAAGTTATACCACAGTTGGGGGCAAGTTGTAGAGCTAGGGAGAAGGTGTCTAGGGTTCTTTATCTTTTCATAGGAGCCTCCCGGTTGCCTCATTGATCCTCAGAGGCTCGTGAATTTGAATATTTGGTGTTGCCATGCCAAGCAGTCTGCTGCCTTTTATATATCAGATAATGTTTTTAATTATGGCAGGCCTACTGGATGCCCAGCAGTTTATTTAAATGTAACCTTTATTTTTAACTAGGCAAGTCAGTTAAAAACAAATGATTTTACAATGGCGGCCTACCCCAGCCAAACCCGGACTACGCTGGGGCAATTGCGTGCCGCCCTATGGGGCTCCCAATCATGGTAAGTTGTGATACAGCCCAGATTTGAAACAGGGTGTATGTCGTGACACCTCAAACACTGATATGCAGTGCCTTAGACCACTGCGCCACTCGGGGGCCCTGAAACATTGTTGAATAAAATATTGGTATTGAGTACAGGTCATAATTACAGTACACACATCTAGTTTAATTACACAACATTGGTATTGAGTACAGGTCATAGGTACAGTACACACACTGAAATATGTGTCTCATTTATGGAATAATGGCCATATTGGATTTGGATGTCATCATGGATTTGGAGTTAAATCTAGTGGGCCCCACTTAAAGTAATTTGAAGAGGTTGAACAAAATCCACAGAGGAACCTTTGACTGAAAATAAATGACAGTTTTCATTGCCTCAGCAAACTTGTTTTCCTTAGAGCCGATTAGATTACACTAGCCACAACATCAAAAAAACATGCGTGGCTAGCTGTAAGTATTTTTGACAGGCAGGAGTAGACCATACAGCACTTAATGAGAGCAAATTTGACTTGGAAAGTTATCTATTAAACAGCTTACATATATATCATAAATATTCAGTAATTTTTTTACCTTTTTTAACTAGGAAAGTCAGTTCAGAACAAATTCTGATGGCCTAGGAACAGTGGGTTAACTGCCTTGTTCAGGGGCAGAACAACAGATTTGTACCCTTTCGGTTACTAGTCCAACACTCTATAACCACTAGGCTACCCTGCCGCCTCTACACTCTAACCACTAGGCTACCCTGCCTCCTCTACACTCTAACCACTAGGCTACCCTGCCGCCTCTACACTCTAACCACTAGGCTACCCTGCCGCCTCTACACTCTAACCACTAGGCTACCCTGCCTCCTCTACACTCTAACCACTAGGCTACCCTGCCTCCTCTACACTCTAACCACTAGGCTACCCTGCCGCCTCTACACTCTAACCACTAGGCTACCCTGCCTCCTCTACACTCTAACCACTAGGCTACCCTGCCGCCTCTACACTCTAACCACTAGGCTACCCTGCCTCCTCTACACTCTAACCACTAGGCTACCCTGCCTCCTCTACACTCTAACCACTAGGCTACCCTGCCGCCCCATAGATGATTTTTCCACCTATTTATCTCCGTGTTTACAGTTCTGTATTTCCTAGATGCATTAAGATATCCTGATGTTGTTTATTTGTGTACGTTGAGCAGACAACTAACTTCTTGTATTCAACATTTTAGAAATATTGAGTTACATGAGCCTTTGTTTGCACCAATAAACATACAATGAATAACTAGAGAAATGTAAACCTACTAAAGCCAGTGAATACAGCACTTCCCCCAGACAGGCTGTGTAGGCTGAATTCTTAACAGCCAGACAGGCTGTGTAGGCTGGATTCTTAACAGCCAGACAGGCTGTGTAGGCTGAATTCTTAACAGCCAGACAGGCTGTGTAGGCTGAATTCTTAACAGCCAGACAGGCTGTGTAGGCTGAATTCTTAACAGCCAGACAGGCTGTGTAGGCTGGATTCTTAACAGCCAGACAGGCTGTGTAGGCTGAATTCTTAACAGCCAGGCAGGCTGTGTAGGCTGAATTCTTAACAGCCAGACAGGCTGTGTAGGCTGGATTCTTAACAGCCAGACAGGCTGTGTAGGCTGAATTCTTAACAGCCAGACAGGCTGTGTAGGCTGAATTCTTAACAGCCAGACAGGCTGTGTAGGCTGAATTCTTAACAGCCAGACAGGCTGTGTAGGCTGGATTCTTAACAGCCAGACAGGCTGTGTAGGCTGAATTCTTAACAGCCAGACAGGCTGTGTAGGCTGGATTCTTAACAGCCAGACAGGCTGTGTAGGCTGAATTCTTAATAGTCAGACAGGCTGTGTAGGCTGGATTCTTAACAGCCAGACAGGCTGTGTAGGCTGAATTCTTAACAGCCAGACAGGCTGTGTAGGCTGAATTCTTAACAGCCAGACAGGCTGTGTAGGCTGAATTCTTAACAGCCAGACAGGCTGTGTAGGCTGAATTCTTAACAGCCAGATATGCTGTGTAGGCTGAATTCTTAATAGCCAGACAGACTGTGTGTAAGGGTTTTTGTCCTCCTCCTCTGATGAGGAGTAAGAGAGATCGGACCAATTTGCAGCGTGGTAGTTGTCCATTTTAATAAGTCAAACACTATGCAAAATAACAAAGTGAAACAAACTAAACAGTCCCGTGTGGTACAAACACTAACACGGAAAATAATCACCCACGAAACACAATAGAAAACCGGCTATCAAAGGATGGGCCGGCTACCAAAGGATGGGCTCATGGTAATGACTGGAGAGAAATTAGTGGAACGGTATCAAATACATCAAACACATGGTTGCCTTGTATTTGATTTAATTCCATGTGCTCTGTTCGGGCCATTAATATGAGCCGTCCTCCCCTCAGCAGCCTCCACTGCATTCATTTGAGTGGACAGTCTGAAGGCCTCTACTTTAGAGTAGGCTAATGGCAGAAATAAACATGCTACCATTTGGTTGCCTTGCCAAATGTTTAAATGTGTGTGTATACCTACAGGGTCTGATGACGTGAACAAACAGCTAGTGATGTAATGGAATTTTATCAATGCATTTTCAAAAGAAAATGTCAAGCAAGAGGAATATACTGACAATGCCGTTGCCAACTGTGCCTTATTACCTAATTAATTATTTAACTGCGCATTTCAAACATGGATGAATGCACTGAATCCTTCAGTTATGGAGGACATGGAAGGAACTAGGTCAAACATATTAAACATTCAGATTACACAGTAGGTTTAAGACTTATATAGCAGGTCTGTTTCGCTAGATGGCAGTGAGTAGAAGGAGGGGAATGCCCGACCGCTGGGCCAGTCATGCACAGCTTGCCTAGACTGACATATACTATTTATTTTAGGTGACCATGGTTTGCAATGGACTGGAAAGCCAATTATTTCCCGTGTCGGCACTTTATGGCTGTAGTCAACCTAATTGTTCTTGTTGTTGAAATATAGACATTTCGCCTACTGCGCTGTCGAAATGACAAGTGATTCTAAAGCATAAAGTAGCCTAATTGCATTTTTCCCTTGCTGATATGCAAATTTGTATCGAGTTAATTAAGTGTGATTGCAAATGACAGTTCAATTTGTGATTGACTTGGAGACTTCGTAATTGCTCTTGAGAACACTTTCTCAAGTAAAACAGTTTTCTTCTTCCTTCAAATGAACATAAAATCCCACGAATCACTTTCCGTTTTCATTACGCCACATATTGAATGTATAGTTCGACTACTGTACCGTTTTATAGGTTATTCTGGAAGTGTTTTTTAGGGCACTGTGGGGGGGTGTATCGGCTATTAGCAGATGGCCGTACCCGTTGTGCATTGTTTTCATTTTGCTTCTCATTTGTCTTGTGTAATTGGATAGGGCAGTCCGTAGCCGTCTCTGTATGCATTTCTCTCTCTCACACACACTCCGTCTCTCTCTCTCTCTCTGGTTTATTGCCACTCTGACATCAGGACTATTGCAGTTGAAGGCTTTCGCTCCGACAGGGATATATCATTGCCAGCTACTATTTCCCAGAGGCTTTTTACACACCATATCAAGGTAAGAATTGACTATTCATTTTTAGAAAAATGTGCGTAAATATGTAGTTCTGCAACCCTTGGGCACGCACGATATGAATGCGGTCTTTGGGACAAACTGTACAGTAGCCTTTACTGTCTCAGCCTAATATAATTATCTGTCACTGCAAGATGTCTCAATTTGTAATATTGTGACGCTCTGATATTGACACGTGAAACGACATTATGGGAGGCCAGAATCGCGGTTTTTCCGAACTTCCACCAAGAACTATCGGACGTAGATTGAAAGGGACCGTGTAGGCTAACATTTGCACCAGGCACAGCGCGGTGCCGCACACATCATCGCTACCATACATCGTTAAATACGTGCAGTAGGCCAGGGGACAAAAGAAATCGGGAACATATTTAAACGTCTTGAAGTAATTGTACCATTTGCGTTTGTTTTCTTTTTCTTTTATTTGTATTGCTGAGTATTTGCTCGCATGACTCTGTTTATGATAAAGCGACCGACTGGTCTCGAATTGGTAAAGCAACGCAAAGTAGCATACCGAAGTTGAATAAAAGTAACTGGACTGACGCGCAGCGGGCTGTGATTATATCCTACAGAACACATAATTCTCTCTGATTCCATTCACCTTATTGATGTTTCCGTGGCGTACAGTAGGTCCCTACTCCCGACAGATGTCCACACATTACATTAGTAGTTTATTGAGAGTGGCACATATTGATCTATTGTTTTGGGAGCTGCGGGGCTAAGAGCTGATGCAGTGACACCGGAGAGTCTCAACAACCTCCAGCACAGAGGGCAGCGTAGCACCGGTATTATATTCTGAATTCCATCATTTAAAATTTGTATTAGGATGTAGCAATTTATGTAAATACCTTGTTGAATTTATAATGCACAAATTGATTCATATAATTCATAATTTGAATTTCATGATTTGAAACTGAATTGAATTAATATTGCAGTCAGCATTAAAATGCAATATTTATGAATATTCAAATTCAATATTTATATATTCGGTTTCAATATGCTAAATTATATGTTGCATTCATTGTCTGTATATCAAGTTTACAAACTTAGTATTTCAAGTTTATCAAGTTTCATATATTCAACTTCTCAGAGGCATTCAGATTGAGTTTTTAAATTCATTTCTCTAAATTCAGATTCAAAACCAGAGAAAACACCCTGGTACTTTGCCAGCCAGGAACGGTATAGGAGAACACAGAATAAAACCCTCTCTGTGGTAAAAAAAAAAAAAAAACGTTTGTTTAAAGTTCAACAAACTTATTGACTCTAGATTTTGAACCGTTTTGACTATAAGCTATTATGACCCAATTCCCGAAACACACAGGCTGCCACCCTGCTGTTTGCATGACAGGCAGTGCTCATTCTTTATCATTCATCTCTAGGCATAATGGATCACAATCGAATTGATCCAAATATAAACTGTCTTGGAGAGAGAGCCATCCTGTATATATACTATAGGCCTACACCCCCCCGGCACCCCGCTTGTTTATGTTGTTTTGACCTTGTGCTCACATAATCAAGTCATGATGTTCTGATCCTTTATACGGTGTGTAATATAAGCCTCTCTGTGTTTGTGCTGTAAAAGTAGAAGGCTGACTACTTGTATATTTAGAATGCTTTGTGACTAGTCGTAAAGCTTTGAGCCATGAGCCTTATTAACTGCGTGAATGCTGCGTGCAGGATTGAATCACTGCCTGGGTTTTAATTGGAATTTGGTCGTAAAACCTATCTGGAACTCTTTCGCATTATTTTGTCAAATAACCTAAAAAATAAATTAAATAGTAGAAGAAGAGTTCATATCTAAGTGTTTTAAAATAACTTGAAACACTGAGTAGCATGGCCAGAACACGTATCTGCTTCTATAAAACATGGAAACACTAATTAGCATGGCCAGAACACGTATCTGCTTCTATAAAAATGGAAACACTGAGTAGCATGGCCAGAACATGTATCTGCTTCTATAAAACATGGAAACACTGAGTAGCATGGCCAGAACACGTATCTGCTTCTATAAAACATGGAAACACTGAGTAGCATGGCCAGAACACGTATCTGCTTCTATAAAACATGGAAACACTGAGTAGCATGGCCAGAACACGAAACACTATCATGCTTCTATAAAACATGGAAACACTGAGTAGCATGGCCAGAACACGTATCTGCTTCTATAAAACATGGAAACACTGAGTAGCATGGCCAGAACACGTATCTGCTTCTATAACACATGGAAACACTGAGTAGCATGGCCAGAACACGTATCTGCTTCTATAAAACATGGAAACAGTGAGTAGCATGGCCAGAACACGGATCTGCTTCAATAAAACATGGAAACACTAATTAGCATGGCCAGAACATGGATCTGCTTAAAGGACGTAAAGCTTCTTATAGGCTAATTAGCATGGCCAGAACACGGATCTGCTTAAAGGACGTAAAGCTTCTTATAGGCTAATTAGCATGGCCAGAACATGGATCTGCTTAAAGGACGTAAAGCTTCTTATAGGCTAATTAGCATGGCCAGAACACGGATCTGCTTCAATAAAACATGGAAACACTAATTAGCATGGCCAGAACACGGATCTGCTTCAATAAAACATGGAAACACTAATTAGCATGGCCAGAACACGGATCTGCTTAAAGGACGTAAAACTTCTTATAGGCTAATTAGCATGGCCAGAACACGGATCTGCTTAAAGGACGTAAAGCTTCTTATAGGCTAATTAGCATGGCCAGAACACGGATCTGCTTAAAGGGCGTAAAGCTTCTTATAGGCTAATTAGCATGGCCAGAACACGGATCTGCTTAAAGGACGATCTCTATAAAACATGGAAACACTAGAGCATAAAGCTTCTTATAGGCTAATTAGCATGGCCAGAACACAGATCTGCTTAAAGGACGTAAAGCTTCTTATAGGCTAATTAGCATGGCCAGAACACGGATCTGCTTAAAGGACGTAAAGCTTCTTATAGGCTAATTAGCATGGCCAGAACACGGATCTGCTTAAAGGACGTAAAGCTTCTTATAGGCTAATTAGCATGGCCAGAACACGGATCTGCTTAAAGGACGTAAAGCTTCTTATAGGCTACGAACCATTTACCTTATTTACAGCATGCCAGGCTCATGAATGACCTTAAACATGCATATTCATCCTTTTAATTGTATTATATTTGATTTAGCAATACACTGTACTATAATAGTAAGTATTTCACAGGCATTTTATCCCTTCTTCTGTGACAGTGAGACTCATTTGATATTGCTGATGAGATTTGAGTCCAGAGCTAAACTGTGCCAGGCTTATCAAAGAGTATTAATTTGCTTTGATAGAGGGGCTTCTGTGACAGTGAGACTCATTTGAAAGAGTCCAGAGCTTGATCAAAAAGAGCTTTGATAGAGGGGTGTTGATGTGTGTGTATGTGTGTGTGTGTGTGTGTGTGTGTGTGTGTGTGAGCATGCATGCTTTTGAGTGTGAGTCTGAGCCCACAGTCTACCTATCAACCAACAACATAAAATAAGCGACCCACTCACACAATTTCCAAGCGAGAGGAGATTAATATGGACGTTTTATCTGTGTGGGGGTTTGTGAGAACATACTTCCATTTCAAAGTACTCAATCTATTCATAGCCTCAGACAAACAAGAGAGAAAAATGCTTCTGGGTTTGAGTCTGTCGTCAGCTTGGAGGAATGGTCCAGTAAGTTATCATCTTGGAGGAATGCTCCAGTAAGATATCAGCTTGGAGGAATGCTCCAGTAAGATATCAGCTTGGAGGAATGGTCCAGTCAGCTTGGAGGAATGCTCCAGTAAGATGACAGCTTGGAGGAATGCTCCAGTAAGATATCAGCTTGGAGGAATGCTCCAGTAAGATATCAGCTTGGAGGAATGGCCCAGTCAGCTTGGAGGAATGCTCCAGTAAGATGACAGCTTGGAGGAATGCTCCAGTAAGATATCAGCTTGGAGGAATGCTCCAGTAAGATATCAGCTTGGAGGAATGCTCCAGTAAGATATCAGCTTGGAGGAATGCTCCTGTAAGATATCAGCTTGGAGGAATGCTCCAGTAAGATATCAGCTTGGAGGAATGCTCCAGTAAGATATCAGCTTGGAGGAATGCTCCTGTAAGATATCAGCTTGGTGGAATGCTCCAGTAAGATATCAGCTTGGAGGAATGGTCCAGTAAGATATCAGCTTGGAGGAATGCTCCAGTAAGATATCAGCTTGGAGGAATGCTCCAGTAAGATATCAGCTTGGAGGAATGCTCCAGTAAGATATCAGCTTGGAGGAATGCTCCAGTAAGATATCAGCTTGGAGGAATGCTCCTGTAAGATATCAGCTTGGAGGAATGCTCCAGTAAGATATCAGCTTGGAGGAATGCTCCTGTAAGATATCAGCTTGGAGGAATGCTCCTGTAAGATATCAGCTTGGAGGAATGCTCCTGTAAGATATCAGCTTGGTGGAATGGTCCAGTAAGATATCAGCTTGACGGAATGGTCCAGTCAGCTTGGAGGAATGGTCCAGTCAGCTTGGGAGGAATGCTCCAGTAAGATATTAGCTTGGAGGAATGGTCCAGTCAGCTTGGAGGAATGCTCCAGTAAGATATCAGCTTGGAGGAATGTTCCAGTAAGATATCAGCTTGGAGGAATGGTCCAGTCACCTTAGAGAAATGCTCCAATAAGATATCAGCTTGGAGGAATGCTCCAGTAAGTTATTCTGATAAGAAGGACACTTAGCTAAGTGTGTAGACCTGGTGTATGGGGTACACACACACACACACACACACACACCATTATTGCATCTGATTAATGGTAATTTATGTTGTTCCACCAGTTCAAAGCATCTAGAGACTGTTGCGCCTTACAGTGTTATACTGTAACGGTGTGTTGGCAGACTAATCAAATCAAATCAAATTTTATTTGTCACATACACATGGTTAGCAGATGTTAATGCGAGCGTAGCGAAATGCTTGTGCTTCTAGTTCCGACAATGCAGTGATAACCAACAAGTAATCTAACTAACAATTCCAAAACTACTGTCTTATACACAGTGTAAGGGGATAAAGAATAGATGCCTAGATGCCTGACAAATGACACCCTATTCCCTATTCTGGTCAACAGTAGTGCACTATGTAGGGAATAGGGTGCTATTTGGGACTCAGGCCATCAGTAGATGGTGTAGCTGGAAGTCTTTGGCAGATATATTGATCTCATTCTTGCCTATAGTCACTGTGGCACCAACAACCAACCCTACGTTCGCTGTGTGTGTGTGTGTGTGTGGTGTCTGTCTGGCTTCAGCCCTAAGCCTGCCATGTGGCTTGGCCTTCTAGGATTCAGAGAGATGCTGTTGTTCAGTACAGCTACTGGCTTGTGGTTGTCGTACATCACAATATGGAATAAGATCAAGGATAAGCTGTGTGTGTGTGTGTGTGTGTGTGTGTGTGTGTGTGTGTGGGTGTGTGTGTGTGTGTGTGTGTGTGTGTGTGTGTGTGTGTGTGTGTGTGTGTGAAAGAGACATACTTATGCCGTTGTCTTCTCTCCTGATCTAAACTTGTATCACACTTCTCCAGTGTGTTGTTTACCACTCTACTCCTCTTCAATGGGGAGTCTTTTTCCATCAATGTCACTGTTCCTTTCACTCTGCCTCCCACTTCCTCTCCTCTCAGCTCGGCTTCCTTTGCTGCTAACGTTTCTCAAGCTCTTTGAGATGTTCTCTTGAGAGACGCTGCAGTTTTATAAATTAGAACATTTTAGGCCCACACTGCAACAATAGAATGCCTTAGCAGACTTTAGAATGGCGAACACAAAAGAGATTCCGCAGCAGAACAATGCATAATCAACTAGATTCTAGAATGGTGACGTAACTGTAAGTGATGTAGGCCTCCGCTAGCTATCCCAGTCACTGTTGATGAATGGGCATATTGTCCCTCTGTTTCCCTGTGCCAGAGTCTGACAGGAACAACAACATATTTCCAACCAGACCTGCATGGATTCAAATACTATTTGAAATCATTCAGATGCTTTGAGCGTGTGCTCTAGCCTGCCTGGAGGTTTACCATTTTGCGTCTAAGAAGAGGGGGCCATTTTTAGACTAGGAATAGGGGGGCATTTTGGGATTAGGATTAGGGGGCATTTTGGGACTAGGAATAGGGGGCCATTTTGGGATTAGGAATAGGGGTCCATTTTGAGACTAGGAATAGGGGGCCATTTTGGGATTAGGAATAGGGGGCCATTTTGGGATATAGGCCAGGTTGGTTTTCAACACAAACATCTCTTTTACATAAAACCATCCCAGTTGGTTCTGGTTCAATCCACCAGAGGAATTTAGGTCATTCTTAACTGATACTCAGACACCTTTTAATGAACTGTTCTATTATCTTATTCACCATCTCTTCTTTCTCTCTCTCTCTCTCTCTCTCGCTCTCTCTTTTTAGTCTCTTCTCGCTCTCTTTTTCCTCTCTCTCTCGCTCTCTCTCTCTCTCTCTCTCTCTCTTTTTCTTCTCTCTTGCTACATCTCTCTGTTTCACTCTGTTTCTATCTATCTCGTTCACTCACTCACTCACTCACTCACTCACTCACTCACTCACTCACTCACTCACTCACTCACCTCACTCACTCACTCACTCACTCACTCACTCACTCACTCAGTAATCGCTAGGTGCTTTTCTATCTTACTGATTTCTGGGCTTAAAAAAACATCTTGAATAAAAAATATAAAAAACTTCCACTCGTTAATTATTTATTATTTATTCTATATGTATATTTGAGTGATAATTGATGCCAAGCCAGTTTGCTAATTGCTCAACTCCCAATGAAGGCTTTCAAGGCTGTGTGAATACATTGTATTGTTTTTACAGAGGAAAGGGGTCATATTTTCAAAACATGAATCTGTCAGATATTGAAATAAAAAAAAACATACTTTATTGCTATTTGTCTTTCATAACATTGTACCATCACACATTGTAATAAAATAAATACAAACATGTGCAATCCAGTCCTCTTTGGCCTTCAAGCCCATTCCTCTCCTCTCTTAGTGTGCAAGTGGAAGGGGTAGTGTGTGTTAGTGTGTAGCCTAAGTGGAGGGGTTGAGTGCACAAGTGTGTAGCCTAAGTGGAGGTGTTGAGTGCACAAGTGTGTAGCCTAAGAGGAGGTTAGACCTCTGGGCCCTGTGAGTCAGAGATGCTCTAGAACTCTAGAAGCAGTAGCAATAAAACCTCTGATTTCAAAGCTCTCTGAAGCCTCTCTGGGACAATGTGGAGCAATGAAAGCTGCTCGAAATATCTCTCTCTCTGTCTCTGTCTCTGTCTCTGTCTCTGTCTCTGTCTCTCTCTCTCTCTCTCTCTCTCTCTCTCTCTCTCTCTCTCTCTCTCTCTCTCTCTCTCTCTCTCTCTCTCTCTAGCTCTGGCATCAGATTGGAGGCTTACAGGTTAATGACTTACCTCAGGGAACAAAAGGAGAAAAGCTCTTGTGCAGGGGGAGTGTGTAGAGCAACACTGAGATATATTACTGGGATAACACTTTACTTAAAGCCTGCAGGCATAATGGAGTAGAGTGGTACCATTACTGCTAATATAAATGCTCTCTGATATGAGGGGCAACTCTGCGTACTATTCCACAAGACTAGTTCTTCAGGCAGGTATTATTACTGAATTTCCACGTAGAATATTGGTGGTGAAATAATAAAAGTGTCTTTAGTACTGAGTCATTTATGTTAATCTCGTAGCATGCTATGTCACTTCACTCTTCTCTGCGTCAGGGTCCGTTTGTCAGGAAACCCTGGTGCCATAGTCCAATGTCCCTCCTCGCCTCAAACCGTCCAGCAGTCAGGAAACCCTGGTGCCATAGTCCAATGTCCCTCCTCGCCTCAAACCGTCCAGCAGTCAGGAAACCCTGGTGCCATAGTCCAATGTCCCTCCTCGCCTCAAACCGTCCAGCAGTCAGGAAACCCTGGTGCCATAGTCCCATATCGCCCCTCCAGCAGTCGCCTGGTGCCAAACCGTCCAGCAGTCAGGAAACCCTGGTGCCATAGTCCAATGTCCCTCCTCGCCTCAAACCGTCCAGCAGTCAGGAAACCCTGGTGCCATAGTCCCAGGAAACCCTGGTATCATATCCCTCCTCGCCTCAAACCGTCCAGCAGTCAGGAAACCCTGGTGCCATAGTCCAATGTCCCTCCTCGCCTCAAACCGTCCAGCAGTCAGGAAACCCTGGTGCCATAGTCCAATGTCCTCCTCGCCTCAAACCGTCCAGCAGTCAGGAAACCCTGGTGCCATAGTCCAATGTCCCTCCTCGCCTCAAACCGTCCAGCAGTCAGGAAACCCTGGTGCCATAGTCCAATGTCCCTCCTCGCCTCAAACCGTCCAGCAGTCAGGAAACCCTGGTGCCATAGTCCAATGTCCCTCCTCGCCTCAAACCGTCCAGCAGTCAGGAAACCCTGGTGCCATAGTCCAATGTCCCTCCTCGCCTCAAACCGTCCAGCAGTCAGGAAACCCTGGTGCCATAGTCCAATGTCCCTCCTCGCCTCAAACCTCAAACCGTGCCCAGCAAAGTCAGGAAACCCTGGTGCCATAGTCCAATGTCCCTCCTCGCCTCAAACCGTCCAGCAGTCAGGAAACCCTGGTGCCATAGTCCAATGTGCCAAATCCAGCAGTCAGGAAACCCAATGTCCTCCTCGCCTCAAACCGTCCAGCAGTCAGGAAACCCTGGTGCCATAGTCCAATGTCCCTCCTCGCCTCAAACCGTCCAGCAGTCAGGAAACCCTGGTGCCATAGTCCAATGTCCCTCCTCGCCTCAAACCGTCCAGCAGTCAGGAAACCCTGGTGCCATAGTCCAATGTCCCTCCTCGCCTCAAACCATCCAGCAGTCAGGAAACCCTGGTGCCATAGTCCAATGTCCCTCCTCGCCTCAAACCGTCCAGCAGTCAGGAAACCCTGGTGCCATAGTCCAATGTCCCTCCTCGCCTCAAACCGTCCAGCAGTCAGGAAACCCTGGTGCCATAGTCCCATATCCCTCCTCGCCTCAAACCGTCCAGCAGTCCTCCAATCATCCGAGTAAAGCAGTTGAACGCAGGCAGGGCTCTCTCTCATCTCTAATGTGCATCTACTCTCACCAGATCTAGGTCAAATGGCTTGTCTTGTTGAAGATGTAGTTTGCGATCCGGGAAGCTATTTTTGATTGTCGTTTCCAGTCTTGATATGTACCCATTTACTCTTGGAGAATATTTGCAGTTACATGTATTACTATACTATTATTCAAAATAGTACTATATTACTGTGTTACATTACTATCATCTACAAATATGTTTTTTATTTCATTGTTTACAAAAAATAAAAGAATGTATAGTTGAAACCATGATGATGTCCTGGATCTACAGCGACCCCCAACCCCCATCCCTCAACTGTATAACAAAACAAGTGGCGGGGCTGCCGTGTTGTTGCTTTTTACAATCTCTGAATGTACCTTTAATCTCATTAAGAGGCGATGGGCGACAGGCCCTGCATGGGCCCCGACCCGTCTGAAAGAAGAAGGAAACCCATAGGGTATCTGTTATGGTCAGGGTGTCTGTTATGGTCAGGGTTGGGGTGTCTGTTATGGTCAGGGTTGGGATATCTGTTATGGTCAGGGTTGGGATATCTGTTATGGTCAGGGTTGGGATATCTGTTATGGTCAGGGTTGGAATATCTGTTATGGTCAGGGTTGGGATATCTGTTATGGTCTGGGTTGGGATATCTGTTATGGTCAGGGTGTCTGTTATGGTCAGGGTTGGGATATCTGTTATGGTCTGGGTTGGGATATCTGTTATGGTCAGGGTGTCTGTTATGGTCAGGGTTGGGATATCTGTTATGGTCAGGGTGTCTGTTATGGTCAGGGTTGGGATATCTGTTATGGTCAGGGTGTCTGTTATGGTCAGGGTTGGGATATCTGTTATGGTCAGGGTTGGGATATCTGTTATGGTCAGGGTTGGGATATCTGTTATGGTCAGGGTTGGGATATCTGTTATGGTCAGGGTGTCTGTTAGGGTCAGGGTTGGGATATCTGTTATGGTCAGGGTATCTGGCATGGTCAGGGTTGGGATATCTGTTATGGTCAGGGTATCTGTTAGGGTCAGGATTGGGATATCTGTTAGGGTCAGGGTATCTGGCATGGTCAGTTTTGGGATATCTGTTCGGGTCAGGGTATCTGACATGGTCAGGGTTAAATGATCTAGCATGGTCAGGGTATCTGGCATGGTCAGTGTTAAATGATCTGGCATGGTCAGGGTATCTGGCATGGTCAGGGTTAAATGATCTAGCATGGTCAGGGTATCTGGCATGGTCAGGGTATCTGGCATGGTCAGGGTAATTTATCAGGGTATCTAGCTTGGTCAGGGTAAAGGTATCTGGCATGGTCAGGGTAAAAGTATCTGGCATGGTCAGGGTTAAGGTAATTGTTCAGGGTATCTGGCATGGTCAGGGTAATTGATCAGGGTATCTGGCATTGTCGTGGGTAATTTATCAGAGTGTCGGTCATGATCAGGGTAATTGATCAGGGTATCTAGCTTGGTCCTTATTCTTGAAGGATAGGCTGAATAGTTAACCCAACCCTAACAGATAGACTGAACAACTACCCTGAAGGGATGAACAATTATGTCAAGCAGTTCCCTGATCATGATATAGAGGTGAGAAAGTTTGCTCTTCTCTTCTCCTTTAGCTGCTACACACTTAGACAGATACACACTTAGACAGACATATGCATACTTAGAGAGACAGATACAAACTTAAACAGACAGATGCACACTTAGACAGACAGATACACACTTAGACAGATACACACTTAGACAGATACACACTTAGACAGATAGATGCACACTTAGACAGATAGATGCACACTTAGACAGATAGATGCACACTTAGACAGACAGATAGACAGACAGATACACACTTAGACAGACAGATACACACTTAGACAGACAGATACACACTTAGACAGACAGATACACACTTAGACAGACAGATACACACTTAGACAGATAGATACTTAATGGACAGATGCAGTATCAGTTTAATATCCACATGTTTGTGATTGTTCAGTAAATGGTGAGTGACACTTTATTTTGATCTTTCCCTCTTCAGGCTGTTTCTCTGCTCTGTCCTCCGCTTACTGCTGTTAGTTTAAGACACCAGGCAATCGGTGCCGAAACAGTGAACTGGTAACACCTCCTTTTGATCCGACCCCCTGTTGTCAGACACGTTCATACTGAGTAGCTGCTCGGATCAATAGACCCATCAGTCATAGAGATACGTCTATTATTAAAGGGGTTTATCTCAGATATCAGTCATGCTGTAATTAGTGAGATGAGAGCTATTTGTACTCCCCTGTCTGGTCATCACCGCCCAAAAAACACAGCCTGGTAAAACTGAGCCCTTTTAAATCCAGGTTTACACAATAGATGAAACTGCTCTGTTTGATGAGCATTCAGGGTCAAATCAATGTTTGTTCGTCACGTGCATAGGATTCAGCGGTGTGTAAACTGTACAGTGAAATGCTCACTTGCAGCTCCTCCTCAACAGTGCAGCATGTAAAGTAGCAAAGCTAATGAATAGATAATAAGTCGATGAATAAAAATTAAAAGTGAACAACAGTTTGTAAAAATAAAATAAAATAGAAGGTAATAAAATGGTTTCCAGGTAACAGATCTTAATTTGATCACCCTGTCGCAGGAGAGCTTTCCTGCAATGGATTGTAAAATTTGATGTTTAAAAAGGCTTCTGAAGTTTGTAATTTCCAGCTTGAAATTTTGGTATCACTTTACTTGACATCCAGCAGCATAACATGTTATGACACGAAGAATATACACATTATGACACTGTCATGAAGCATTATGACCGTCCTGTGTCATTTTACTTAGACTAAGTATATACACATTATGACACTGTCATGAAGCATTATGACCGTCCTGTGTCATTTTACTTAGACTAAGTATATACACATTATGACACTGTCATGAAGCATTATGACCATCATAATAATATAAGCCAGATATACCTAGTATTCTTATGTAGGTGTCATAACCAGCCATACTATATATATTATGTTATTTTATGTCACAACAGGTGTAAATACTGTCGAGAAGGTTCTACATCATATCTTTTACAATTCATTTGCATAATATATCCATTGTCCATTATCTTGCTTCTGCCTCAGCGCTTTGGATAAATTATTCCCCTTGAAATTAAATCTTAGACTCAGTCTGCACATGGTATTAATGTGGGTCCTGTGAATGGATTTGGGCTGCTACCAGGCGCATTGCTTACAAAGTACTCTTGTTGGAGTTTTGTTGAGGAGAGAATATGGAGAGAAGAGGGAAGATGGATAGAAGATGAAGAGAGGAGGGAAGATGGAGAGAAGATGGAGAGAGGGGGGAAGATGGAGAGAGGGAAGATGGAGGGAAGATGGAGAGAGGGGGGAAGATGGAGAGAGGAGGGAAGATGGAGAGAGGAGGGAAGATGGAGAGAGGAGGGAAGATGGAGATGGAGGGAAGATGGAGGAAGATGGAGAGAGGAGGGAAGATGGAGAGAGGAGGGAATGGAAATAACCATGGTGATAGATGAAGAATGTTCCTCAGGCCTGGGAGTGGTGGGGGTTCACACACACACACACACACACACACACACACACACACACACACACACACAGACACAGCGTTATTCATTGATGCATTAGAGGAAGTCATGCGTTGGTTGACACAGAGACCTCCTCTGTGTTGTGTGTTAGCCAGTCATCGTCCTACTCTGCTCTGCTCCTCACAAGACCTGGCTTTTTCTCTGGGTCTCTGGGCAGAGAGGAGAGGAGAGGAGAGGAGGATTGGAAAAAATAAGAGAGGGGAGGACAAGGGGAATGGGAGAAGATAAGAGAGGAGAGAACTAGCCAGCACAGCAGTAGTGTGGGCTGTTCTCTCCTCTCCTCTACTCCCTCTCCCTGTATTTAATCTGCTAATGCACTTTCTTGACTCTCAGATCTAATAAGGAGAGAAGCCTTTTCAGTAATGAGAACTGGCTGGGCTCGCCACAGAACAGCAGCAGAGATATTGAGGCTGCATCCCAAATAGGGTGGCATTTGGGATACAGACTGGGTGGCAGGTGGGTGTGGAGGATGGGTGGATGGAAATCGAGACAGACAGACACTTGTACTGTAAAGATGCAGTGGTAACAGTCTGCATGGGGTAAACAAGCTGCCTTAGGAAATGTCTGCAGGGAGGGATGGATGGATGACTAAAGACTAGAGTACCCCGATGAAGACCAGAGTGCCCCGATGAAGACCCCCGATGAAGACCAGAGTGCCCCGATGAAGACCAGAGTGCCCCGATGAAGACCAGAGTACCCCGATGAAGACCAGAGTGCCCCGATGAAGACCAGAGTGCCCCGATGAAGACCAGAGTGCCCCGATGAAGACGAGAGTGCCCTGATGAAGTCTAAAGCCAACCTGTGTTTGCTTTTCCTAATAATTTACATCTTGACCTTAGCATTAGCTAACTCCTAGCATGCTAGCTGTTCCTGTTCACTTCTAATCATTGTGCTAACGCTAGTTATCATTGGCTAGTTATCATAACTTAATTTTAGTCTTCATCAGCTTGCCGATCACTGTACCTGGACATAGCCAATCTGTAAATAGCACACCCAACTACCTCATCCCCATATTATTATAATTATAATAATTATTATTATTTCACCTCTATGGCCTATTTATTGCCTTTACCTCCCTACTTCATTTGCACACACTGTATACAGATTTTCTATTGTGTTATTGACTGTACGTTTGTTTGTGTAACTCTGTGTTGTTGTTTTTGTCGCACTGCTTTGCTTTATCTTGGCCAGGTTGCAGTTGTAAATGAGAACTTGTTCTCAACTGGCCTACCTGGTTAAATAAAGGTGAAATCAAAATTATGATAATAATACACATGCATAATAGACGCAGAGAAATACAAATGTGACCAGTCAACTCGATTCAGTCCTATGTAGCAGTATTTTACATTGGATAAAAGTAGAGACTCAGAGCTAGAAAATGGTATAATATATATATATATATATATCACTGCCTTTCAGGAAGAATGGGAAAGTAATTCTGCATTAAAAAATGTATAGACTTGTAACTCCACTTTTGAGAAAATGACCCTTGAAAGTTTTTGGTACACCTACTGGAGAGCTCTTCTTTGTCTACACCCATTCAGCATCGTTCACACCCTCTTAAGCCTTAGTCCCACCCATCGTTTTAAGGACTCACATGTAAGGCCATGTGGTGAACACAAGCTATATCAAATAAAACCCACGTTTATTTATCACAGGATACAGAAGGTGTAGACGGTACAGTGAAAAGGATCAAAAAGAGGAAGTGTCCAGATAAACATATTTTATTAACATGTTGTCATTAATAGATAACGCCTTACCCAGACACACTTGTCTAAATTGATGGGTCATGTGAAATAAATGCTATAAACAACCCCCAGCCACATCTAGCTAAGTGGATGGGTCACTATTGTCTAGACATGTACACATGTTCATGAAATACTATAGATGGCCATATCACCCCCCAGGCACACCAGGCTAACTTGATGGGTCATGTAATCATCAGGAGAAGTGAGTCTTTTGTTTAGACATGTAGCTAGCTAAACAATAAACCTAATTGTGCTTTGACGACAACTGTGAAATTGGAAAAATACGAGGTCAAATCATGACATCAGTGATCTTCAGGTCGGAAAGTCAGGGTTCTTGAAAGAGGCCCGAGTTCCCGAGTTGGAATTCTGAGTTGGATGACCGCACAAAACTATTTTTCCCAGTCGGAGCTAGTTTTTTTCCCCCTGAGTTCCCAGTTGTCTTGAACACACTGAAGTTGGAAGTTAGAGATTTGCGAGTTCGCAGTTGTCTTGAACACACTGAAGTTGGAAGTTAGAGATTTGCGAGTTTCCAGTTGTCTTGAACACACTGAAGTTGGAAGTTAGAGATTTGCGAGTTCCCAGTTGTTTTGAACGTGGCAATAATCCCAACCCTTACTACTAACAATACAAACGGATTATCATAGTTAGCCACATGCATGAATCTGCAGGATTCATGCATGTGGCTAACTATGATAAATTGTTTGTATTGTTAGTACTAAGGGTTGGGATTATTGCCACGTTCAAAACAAAAGCTAACCTACTAGGTTCAATGTTAGCTAGCTAACATTAGCTGACCAATCCGAACTC
This sequence comes from Oncorhynchus nerka, assembly GCF_034236695.1. Classification (NCBI taxonomy): domain Eukaryota; kingdom Metazoa; phylum Chordata; class Actinopteri; order Salmoniformes; family Salmonidae; genus Oncorhynchus; species Oncorhynchus nerka. The sequence goes on along the minus strand of NC_088397.1, from coordinate 91,775,358 downwards.
ATCGCTCAGCATGTCCAGCCCATCTATTTATATCAGTCAATCATGGCTTCAGGAAGGTTCCTGACTTCTTCCATGGCTAAACCAACTAGATCAACTTTGCCAGCAGCATACCACAGTGCGTACCACTGCTGGCTTTCTTCTGAAGCTAAGCAGGGTTGGTCCTGGTCAGTCCCTGGATGGGAGACCAGAGGCTGCTGGAAGTGGTGTTGGAGGCCCAGTAGGAGGCACTCTTTCCTCTGGTCTAAAAAAATATCCCAATCCCCCAGGGCAGTGATTGGGGACACTGCCCTGTGTAGGGTGCTCTCTCTCGGATGGGATGATAAACTGGTGTCCTGACTCTCTGAGATCATTAAAGATCCCATGGCACTTTTCGTAAGTAGGGGTGTTAACCCCGGTGTCCTGGCTAAATTCCCAATCTGGCCCTCAAACCTTCACGGTCACTTAATAATCCCCAGTTTATAATTGGCTCATTCATCCCCCTCCTCTCCCCTGTAACTATTCCCCAGGTCGTTGCTGTAAATGAGAATGTGTTCTCAGTCAACTTACATGGTAAAATAACAGATTAATAAAAGATAGACTTGTAGTTTAACTATTTTATTCATATTTACAGGTGGAATACAAGTTTGTTATTAAGGCACAAGGTTCAAATGTTCAAATTAAGGTTCAAATGATTCAGAAGGCATTTCTGCCTAAAAAAAATCATTTTGATGGAAAAAATAAAAGTTTACGTTCAAATGCCTCTCCTGTGAAGTAGAGACGTGCGACACGCCTAGTTTCCTGAAACAAATGGTATAAACAAGTTCATCTGACTCTGAGGAAGTAGATAAAGGTAGTTACATTGCCATGCTATCCCCTTAAACTTGTCTCCATGTGTGCAGGTTGTTCATCTGTGTTGGATTGAATTGTGGCCGTTGGTTGGCCAGCATGGCAGCAGTATTAGCTCAGCATTGAATTGACCAGGAAGGACCACCAACCATGGCTGTATGTAGACGTGGTCTCCAGTCTGGTCTCTATAAGTATCTAACAGTAATTACTGTCTTTGTTACCAGAGCACAGAGGATATCATGTCAGGGAGAATTAGTGTTGAAACCCCAGAGCTGACGGCTGTACTCATATGAAGATATAATCATTCTCTCTCTCTCTCTCTCTCTCTCTATCTCTCTCTCTCATTCGCTCCCTCATTCTCTCTCTCTCTCTGTTCTCTGTTCTGTCTATCCCTTTTTCTCTCTCTCTCTGTTCTCGTTCTCTCTTTTCTCTCTCTCTCTCTCTGTTCTCTGTTCTGTCTATCCCTCTCTCTCTCTCTCTCTGTTCTCGTTCTCTCTTTTCTCTTTTCTCTTCTCTCTCTCTCTCATTCTCTCTCTCTCTCTCTCTCTCAATCACACTCTCTCTCTCTCTCTCTCTCAATCACACTCTCTCTCTCTCTCTCATTCACGCTCTCTCTCTCTCTCTCTCTCTCAATCACTCTCTCTCTCTCTCTCTCTCATTCACGCTCTCTCTCTCTCTCTCTCATTCACGCTCTCTCTCTCTCTCTCTCTCTCAATCACGCTCTCTCTCTCTCTCTCTCATTCACGCTCTCTCTCTCTCTCTCTCTCTCATTCACTCTCTCTCTCTCTCTCATTCACGCTCTCTCTCTCTCTCTCTCTCTCATTCACGCTCTCTCTCTCTCTCTCTCTCTCTCTCTCCTCTCATTCACGCTCTCTCTCTCTCTCCCTCTCATTCACTCTCTCTCTCTCTCTCTCTCTCATTCGCTCTCTCTCTCTCTCTCTCTCTCGCTCAGTTCTCATTGCTAACAGTGTATTAGTCTCAGAAATCTGACTATTAACTATTATTAGATCACAAGATGTGTTGTGGTGGAATTGATTATGTCGACCCAGTTTTCATGCTTTGAGTATAGATACTCACTGTTGCTGTATACCAACTTATAGTGTATTTAGAGTGCAAACTAAATCAAAATAACCAACAAAACCTTAAGACATTAAGTCAATTATGAACGTACTTCACATATTACAATATTCTATGTTATACTCAATACTTAATTCAAACAAAAGAATTTGCAACATATATAATTTGTGTAGATTTTGTCAGTTTCTCTCCTTCTATGGCCACTCTTCAGTGAACAGATATGGTCTGGCTGAGTTACCGACCATAGCAGTTGAATACATCTCTCTGAAAGACAAGAGCCCAAGGGGCCTGAATCTGTGTGCAGTCTGATATCTTCATATATTCAGTGGAGAGCAATGTTTGATTAAAATAAAACTATACATGGCGTAGCCACTCCTAAAGGTTTCCCTCGGAGATGAGAGAGTGTCCCACCAGGGCGTTTGACCTGTGGAGGGTTAAATCAGGAGTATCTGATTGGACATTGTGCAGGTTAGGATGTGTATGTTCAGCTCCCTGTAGTGCAGGGTGGTTGTGTTAACTAGAGCTGGGCGTTTAGTTCAGCACCTTGTGGTTCTCTGTCCTCTAAAACCAACTCTACCCAGGCAGGGCACAGTTGGCGTGACCCCAAGTTCTGTTTCACTATCTTAAGCCAGCACACATGCTTGATCCACACACACACACATGCTTGATCCACACACACACACATGGTCTTGCGCAGCTAACCTTGTGGGGACATACAATTCAGTCCAATTCAAAATCCTATTTTCCCTAACCCCTAACCCTAAACCTAACCTCAACCCAAAAACCTAACCTTAAACCTAACCTTGAACCTAAACCTAACAGTAGTTCCTAACCCTAACCCTAAACCTAATTCTAACCCTAAAACTAATTCTAACCTTAATCCTAAACATAATTCTAATCCTAAACCTAATTCTAACCTTAATCCTAAACCCCCTAGAAACAGCATTTGATCTTGTGGGGACCAACAAAAGGTCCCCAGTTGGTCCGATTTTTGTTTGTTTACTATTTACACACACACACACACTGCTTACCTAGCAGTGGACTATCTCTACTCACTGGCCTCGTGGTTAGAGTGTTTGCCCTGAAATTGAAATGGGGAGTTTGATCCCCGGCTGAGTCGTACCAGAGACTTTAAAAGTGAGACCCGATTCGTCTCTACTTGGCATTCAGCATCAGTGAGCACTTTCAGAAACACAGCACCTAAATCACCTCACAGCACCTAAATCACCTCACAGGCTTCTCTCTGGGATATGATCCCTGCTCTCCTCTTTTTGGCATGGTGCTCTCTCACGCTCTCGTTCTCTCTTTGTTTTACTCTTTATTCATTTCTCTCTCTCTCTCTTTCTCTTCCTCTCTCTCTCTCTCTCTTTCTCTTCCTCTCTCTCTCTCTCTCTCTCTCTCTCTCTCTCTCTCTCTCTCTCTCTCTCTCTCTGTCTCTCTCTGTCTCTGTCTCTCTCTCTCTCTCTCTCTCTCTCTCTCTCTCTCTCTCTCTGTCTCTCTCTCTCTCTGTCTCTCTCTGTCTCTCTGTCTCTGTCTCTCTCTCTCTCTCTCTCTCTCTCTCTCTCTCTCTGTCTCTCTCTGTCTCTCTCTGTCTCTCTCTCCCCTCTCTCTCCCTGCGTATGATATAATGGTTCCATGTCACACATCTGCAACAGCTCTCCATATTCCCAGACAGAGCAGCCTCAGAACAAGGACAGAGAGAAAGATGAAGTTACTACCATAACCCTTCATCCTCCACCAATGTTTGTTTTATCAGAGGGATTGAAGGAGGTATGCAAATAGGACATAAGACCACACACAAAACACAACACACACTTACACATTCTTACACACAACACACACTTACACATTCTTACACACAACACACAACACACACTTACACATTCTTACATACAACACACAACACACACTTACACATTCTTACACACAACACACAACACCCAACACACACTTACACAACACACACTTACACACAACACACAACACACACTTACACATTCTTACACACAACACACAACACACACTTACACACAACACACACTTACACATTCTTACACACAACACACACTTACACACACTTACACATTCTTACACAAAACACACACTTACACACACTTTCACATTCTCACACAAAACACACACACTTACACATTCTCACACACAACACACAACCACACACACAACACACACTTACACACACTTACACATTCTTACACACAACACACACACTTACACACACTTACACACACTTACACATTCTTACACACAACACAGAGTTTTTCCTAGCCACCGTGCTTCTACACCTGCATTGCTTGCTGTTTGGGGTTTTAGGCTGGGTTTCTGTACAGCACTTTGAAATATCAGCTGATGTACGAAGGGCTATATAAATACATTTGATTAGATTTGATTTGAACACACACACACTAAGACATCTAACACACAACACACACACACGTACACATTCTTACACACAACACACACACTTACACACAACACACACACACACTTACACACACTTACAAATCCTTACAAACAACACACAACACACACACATACAAAAGACACCCACATGTGATGCAGTGATAGGGAAGACATGCAGCCACTGGGGAGGTTATGTCAGGACAAACTAGACTGAACACCTCCCACCAAACTAGACTGAACACCTCCCACCAAACTAGACTGAACCCCTCCCACCAAACTAGAGTGAACCCTCCCTGACTCTGTCCTACCTCCCACCAAACTAGACTGAACCCCTCCCACCAAACTAGACTGAACACCTCCCACCAAACTAGACTGAACACCTCCCACCAAACTAGACTGAACCCCTCCCTGACTCTGTCTTACCTCCCACCAAACTAGACTGAACACCTCCCACCAAACTAGACTGAACACCTCCCACCAAACTAGACTGAACACCTCCCACCAAACTAGACTGAACCCCTCCCACCAAACTAGACTGAACACCTCCCACCAAACTAGACTGAACACCTCCCACCAAACTAGACTGAACACCTCCCACCAAACTAGACTGAACACCTCCCACCAAACTAGACTGAACACCTCCCACCAAACTAGACTGAACACCTCCCACCAAACTAGACTGAACACCTCCCACCAAACTAGACTGAACACCTCCCTGACTCTGTCCTACCTCCCACCAAACTAGAATGTTTGTTTGTGGCAAAACAATGTTTTTTTTTTTACAGATTGAATAGGAGATCTCCTCTGGCAGTCACTCTCTCTTTCATTTGATCAGCCTCTTGGGTGTCAGAAGGAGAAGAGCTGCAAATATATACGATTGGATTTGACTTTGTTTCGTGTGAGAGATGAGACAGACAGTGGTGCCTTGAAGCTGTGACAAAGATCCCTATCTTAGGCCCAAATGACTCCCTATTCCCTATGTAGTGCACTACTTTTGACCAACACCATATAGGCCCTGTTCAAAAGTAGTGCACTAAATAGGGAATTGGGAGTCATTTGGGATGTGCTTCAGTCAGGTTCTCATTAGAGACCGAAGCCCTTCATATATATGTGTGTGTGTGTGTGTGTGTGTGTGTGTGTGTGTGTGTGTGTACATTGCTTGTGTGCTTACAGCTCCGAGAGAGGATTGTCTTCCACGTTTGCAGACATGTCATTTGGTTTTAGATGGTGTGTGTGAGTGTGTGTGTGTGTGTGTGTGTAACATAACCTTGCATAGGGTTGAGAGGTCACCCTATATTTAATTTTATATCGTAAGATAGTGAAATCTGCTGTTTTGAAAAGGACAACTTTATTGACTGTGGCTTGTGTAGAACAGATGGATTTTACAGCAGCACTCTTTGGAATGGATATTCAAGATTGATTCCAGTCAAATCAAAGTGTATCGGTCGTAGACACATTAGCAGATGTTGTAGCAGGTGCCGCTAAATGATGGTGTTACCAGCTCCAGAGCTGCCCTGCCAGTCCTGTCCAGTGTTCCAGTCCAATCTACTCCTGTCCTCTCCAATTCAGTCCTATCCAGTGTTCCAGTCCAATCTAGTCCTGTCCTCTCCAATCCAGTCCTGTCCTCTCCAATTCAATCCTGTCCAGTGTTCCAATCCAGTCCTGTCCAGTGTTCCAGTCCAATCCAGTCCTGTCCTCTCCAATTCAGTCCTGTCCAGTGTTCCAGTCCAATCCAGTCCTGTCCAGTTCTGTCCTCTCCAATTCAGTCCTATCCAGTGTTCCAGTCCAATTTAGTCCTGTCCAGTCCTGTCCTCTCCAATTCAGTCCTATCTAGTCCTGTCCTGTCCAAACTAGCCCTGTCCAGTGTTCCAGTCCAATCCAGTCCTGTCCTCTCCAATTCAGTCCTATCCAGTGTTCCAGTCCAATCTAGTCCTGTCCTCTCCAATTCCAGGCAGTCCTATCCTGTCCTGTCCAAACTAATCCTGTCCAGTGTTCCAGTCCAATTTAGTCCTGTCCAGTCCTTTCCTCTCCAATTCAGTCCTATCTAGTCCTGTCCTGTCCAAACCAGTCCTGTTCAGTGTTCCAGTCCAATCTAGTCCTGTCCAGTCCTGTCCTCTCCAATTCAGTCCTGTCCTGTCCAATCCAGTCCTGCCTGTCCTGTCCAGTCCTGTCCTGTCCTGTCCTGTCCAATCCAGTCTAGCCCAGTCCTGTCCTGTCCAGTCCTGTCCAATCCAGTCTAGCCCAGTCCAGTCCTGTCCAATCCAGTCTAGCCCAGTCCTGTCCTGCCACGATGGAATGAGGCAATCTTATTTTCTGATCTGTCCTCCACCCATATCCACTCATCATATTTTACTGATTGCACTTATCTTACACTCTGCATTTTACTATTACATCTGTATAACAAGCAGTTACGTAACACTAACATTTCTAATGCAGTGAGATGCAAATCATGTTGTTTGTTGTGCATGGGCAGTGGCCATGAAGGATACATCCCAGTAGCCATGGAGACTACAGTCCACATACCAGTGAGGCTGTGCTGTCCAGAGACAGTGGTGTCACATATGTATCCATCCCCCTGAAGCTTGAATCTGTTCCTGCTCTATCCACCCCTCTCTCAATTCAATTCATTTCAATTCAATTCATTTCATTTCAATTCATTTCATTTCAATTCAATTCAAAAGGGCTTTATTGGCATGGGAAACATATGTAATTATTTCCAAAGCAAGTGAAGTAGATAATAAACAAAAGAGAAATAAACAATACAAATTAACAGTAAACATTACACTCACAGAAGTTCCAAAAGAATTAAGACATTACAAATGTCATATTATGTATATATGCAGTGTTGTAACGATGTACAAATGGTTGAAGTACAGAAGGGAACATTTATTTACAATGGTGTTTGTTCTTCGCTGGTTGACTTGTTGTTGTACTGTATGTCGAATTGTGTTGTCTCTCTCTCTCTCTCCTCTGCTAGTCTTATCTCTCCATGCAGGATTCTTGGCCCCACAAAGCTACCAATATCTGAGGTACAATTCTCTAAACTACAGGAGATATAGAATCAGGACCAAAGCTTTTTTTTTAACATTTTTTAAATAACCTAAAGAACTAAATAAAAAGGACTGAAACAACTTCAGTTGATCAGTTTAATTGAAATTCTTATAAACAGGCATTATTGAGGCTACAATCTTATGACGTTATAAAGCACTATACTGTCCCTTAAACCTTTACATGAAGTATTACCTCATAGTTCCTCCATTTTTATATATTTGAGCCCCACATTTTTAGCCAGTTATTTATTTATTTTGCCTGTTTTGCATGTTATTTTGGCATTAATTACGTGTCACGTATCAGCAAAAAAAAAAAAAAAAAAAAAAAAAAGAAATGTACTAATTAAGTCGTGAGATAATAAAGCCTCCGTACAAATATGTTTCTTTCTGCTCCAAAATGCAGATGTTTCAGCTCAGGGCTTTCTGTGGTGGGGCAGCCAGCGGAAAATACGTGTATATATATATTTTATTTTTATTTTTAAATAATAATAATTTAACCTTTATTTAAGTAGGCAAGTTAGTCTTATTTACAATAACGGCCTACACCGACCAAACCATCCCCTAACCCGGACGACGCTGGGCCAATGAGGACCTATGGGACGGACTCCCAATCACAGCCGGTTGTGATACAGCCTGGATTCAGGCCTATGTAGCGTAGGTGTTGGTAATGTTTTCAAGTTGCGCAGTGATTGGCTCAGTCTTCTGTCACTCATGGGGACACAACTTCACCGCCAAATCTAAGGGTAGAGCTCGGAAATTCAAGACCCTTGGGTGCTGCCATAGTCTTACATTAGAAGTGCCAACTGGGAAGACAACTGGGAACTCCAGAAAAAATGATCTCCGACTGGGAAAATACTCTTTGAACGGTCATCCATCTCAGAATTGTAAGTCGAGAACTCTGGCCTCTTTCTAGAGCTCCGACCTGAAGGTCACTGACGTCATGATTCAACCTTGTTTTTTTCCTGAGTTCCCCGTTGTCTTGAAAGCACCACAAATCCAGAGAATGACAGACTTTGATGACAAAGTTAGATGACAAAATTTGTCCACAAAGGACCACCGCGCCACCTTCCTGTTCAAGTGAGCACAGCACAACAAGGTGAATCCAAAAATGTCTTATATGCTGCTGCATAAATGATGTAATATGCCAGGGAGATATGTATACTGTAGCTAAGAAAGTAATACTAAGTCTATGTTGTGTAGTAAGCTGTTAGTGTGCCTCACCCTAATAATTTGGTCTATTTTACCCCTCTTAATTTCACCCACAGTTCTGACTTGGTGGTGCACGTGTAGCCTATAACCTGTTTTAAATGTCATCATCGAAAATTGTAAGAGCTTTCATTGTCTGCTTATATGCCCCCTTTATTTTTCCTACGGTTCTGACTTGGTGTACAGGGAGAATACCGTAAGAATGGCACACGTTCTGCATTCTGTCGCTGGACATTTCAAAAGTGCTGAACAAATAGGACGGACGTAGTCAATTGAACTATCTCCCGCATTGTCTTAATCGAAATTGCGGATTGCATCTTACCCGCTCGTCGTCCTCTTATGCCATAGTTTGTACATCTCAATTGTCAGTAGAAACCACATTTGTTTATAAGCAAATCAGACACATCAGCTATGTTTTTTTATAGGCAGTAAATGAGGCTGAGTGAACTGTTTCGCTGCCAGACAAGGCTCCGCTGATAGCCAGGTGTAACAGTGGTAAGGTGTTGGGACTCTACTGTTGGGACAGCTTTGTGGGTACCGTTTGTCACAAATATAGTGCAATTCATGTATTGTTTAGTGTTGTGTTGTGTAACTGCTTTGCTGGCATGCATGCCTCAACGTATTTTTTCATTTTCCCCACCAAGATTTACATGCTGAAATCGCACTGCGTATGATGTCCTGTGCATATCCAAGAACAGGATCTCCTCTCTCCTAACCCCCTCCCTCCCCCTCTTACTCTCCTCCCCTCCCCTCTTTGGTGAGATCTCAGGTTCTCTGACTCATTATGCTGAATGAAGGGGGTCCTACAGCAGGATGACGGGGGGGGGGTGTGTATGTGTTTATGTGACCTTCACCCAGCCCCCAGAGGTCACAGGGGGCCAGTTAGGGGCTTAACTCAGAGCTGGAACTGTCATGTTTTGGCGTCTGGACACACACTCAGGATTTCCACAGTGTGTGTGTGACAGAAGCTTTCCATGCTATTGCCTAACCAGATCTGGGTCAACATGAGTCCCTAAGCACAATCGGGAAGGGTTGTGGGAGGGAGGGAGGGAGGGAAGGAAGGAAGGAAGGAAGGAAGGGAGGGAGGGAGGGAGGGAGGGGGAGGGAGGGAGGGAGGGAGGGAGGGAGGGAGGGAGGGAGGGAGGGGGAGGGCGGGGGCGGGCGGGCGGGCGCTTACTGTGTGAGACAACTTAAGCTGAAAGGCGATAAAGATCTATTGTCATACGCTAGAACTCCAGTACTCCTCAGGTTGTATTTGGAGCCACTATCAAGAGACATTTTACTGTCAAAGGTGGAATAGTAGCTTTTATAAAATGATTACTCAAAGTGACAAGGGGTTTGTGTCGCCTGAGAGTCTGTTTTTATTACCCTTCTACTGGGAATCATTCTGCTAGCTTTTCTTTCTCCTCATGGAGAGAGGGAGAGAGGGAGACAGACAGACAGACAGACAGACAGACAGACAGACAGACAGACAGACAGACAGACAGACAGACAGACAGACAGACATCTTTTTTTGGTCACATATTTTGCAGATGTCATCTCAGGTGCAGCGAAATGCTTATGTTTCTATCTCCAACAGTGCAGTAATACCTAACAATACAGTAATACCTAACAATACAGTAATACCAAATCCCGAAAATGTAAATAAATTAAGAAATATCAGATTGAGCAAGGCAGTGAGTCACTTGGCTATGGCTTACCATAAAGCAGGCATACAGGCATTGAGGCATTCAATTACTGTTTGATTGAACGTTAGAATGGGAAAAACAAGTGACCTTAGCGACTTAGAGTGTGGTATGATCGTTGGTGCCTGGCCCGCCCTGTCCAGTATCTCAGAAATGTCCGTCCTCCTGGGCTTTTCACTCACGACAGTGTCTAGGGTTTACCCGAGAATGGTGCGACAAACTAAAAACATCCAGTCAGCAGCAGTCCTGTGGGTGAAAACAGCTTTTTCAGTCTCTCAGTCGCAGCTTTGATGCATCGTTACTGTCTCCGCCTTCTAGAGGGTAACGGGTTGAAGATGCCATGACTAGTGTGGTCGATGTCCTCAATGATCTGTTTGGCCTTCCTGTGACACTAGGTACTGTAGGTGTCCTGGAGGGCAGGCAGTGTGCCCACGGTGATGCGTTCGGCTGATCGCAAAAACCCTCTAAACAGAAAGACGAAAAGAGAGAGCGAGAGACAGAAAGATGGAAAGCGAGAGAGAGAGATGGAGAGAGAAGTGGATAAAGAGACTGAAAAAACAGAATAGTAAAAAAAAAAAAATACATCACACTCGGAGTTACATGGTGCAATAACTTGAGTTGTTCTCAATAGAATGATCCATAGCATTGGTTGTTCTCAACAGAATGAGCCATTCACTGGGTTGTTCTCAACATAATGAGCCATTCACTGGGTTGTTATCAACATAATGATCCATACCCTGGGTTGTTCTCAACAGAATGATCCATACCCTGGGTTGTTCTCAACAGAATGATCCATACCCTGGGTTGTTATCAACAGAATGATCCATACCCTGGGTTGTTATCAACAGAATGATCCATACCCTGGGTTGTTATCAACAGAATGATCCATACCCTGGGTTGTTCTCAACAGAATGATCCATACCCTGGGTTGTTCTCAACAGAATGATCCATTCACTGGGTTGTTCTCAGAAGAATGATCCATACCCTGGGTTGTTCTCAACAGAATGATCCATACCCTGGGTTGTTCTCAACAGAATGATCCATACCCTGGGTTGTTCTCAACAGAATGATCCATACCCTGGGTTGTTATCAACAGAACGATCCATACCCTAGGTTTTTCTCAACAGAATGATCCATACCCTGGGTTGTTCTCAACAGAATGATCCATACCCTAGGTTGTTCTTATCAGAATTATCCATACCCTGGGTTGTTCTCAACAGAATGATCAATACCCTGGGTTGTTCTCAAGAGAATGATCCATACCCTGGGTTGTTCTCAACAGAATGATCCATACCCTGGGTTGTTCTCAACAGAATGATCCATACCCTGGGTTGCTCTCAACAGAATGATCCATACCCTGGGTTGTTCTCAACAGAATGATCCATACCCTGGGTTGTTCTCAACAGAATGATCCATACCCTGGGTTGTTCTCAACATAATTATCCATACCCTGGTTTGTTCTCAACATAATGATCCATACCCTGGGTTATTCTCAACAGAATGATCCATACCCTGGGTTGTTCTCAACAGAATGACCCTGGGTTCCAGAATGATCCATACCCTGGGTTGTTCTCAACAGAATGATCCACACCCTGGGTTGTTCTCAACAGAATGAGCCATTCACTGGGTTGTTCTCAGCAGAATGAGCCATACCCTGGGTTGTTCTCAACAGAATGATCCATACCCTGGGTTGTTCTCAACAGAATGATCCACACCCTGGGTTGTTCTCAACATAATGAGTCATTCACTGGGTTGTTCTCAGCAGAATGAGCCATACCCTGGGTTGTTCCTAACAGAATGATCCATACCCTGGGTTGTTCTCAACAGAATGATCCATACCCTGGGTTGTTCTCAACAGAATGAGCCATACCCTGGGTTGTTCTCAACAGAATGAGCCATACCCTGGGTTGTTCTCAACAGAAAGATCCATACCCTGGGTTGTTATCAACATAATGATCCATACCCTGGGTTGTTCTCAACAGAATGATCCATTCACTGGGTTGTTCTCAGAAGAATGATCCATACCCTGGGTTGTTCTCAACAGAATGATCCATACCCTGGGTTGTTCTCAACAGAATGATCCATACCCTGGGTTGTTCTCAACAGAATGATCCATACCCTGGGTTGTTATCAACAGAACGATCCATACCCTAGGTTTTTCTCAACAGAATGATCCATACCCTGGGTTGTTCTCAACAGAATGATCCATACCCTAGGTTGTTCTTATCAGAATGATCCATACCCTGGGTTGTTCTCAACAGAATGATCAATACCCTGGGTTGTTCTCAAGAGAATTATCCAGAATGATCCATACCCTGGGTTGTTCTCAACCCTGGGTTGTTCTCAACAGAATGATCCATACCCTGGGTTGTTCTCAACAGAATGATCCATATCCCCCTGGGTTGTTGCTGGGTTGTTCTCAACAGAATGATCCATACCCTGGGTTGTTCTCAACAGAATGATCCATACCCTGGGTTGTTCTCAACAGAATGATCCATACCCTGGGTTGTTCTCAACATAATTATCCATACCCTGGTTTGTTCTCAACATAATGATCCATACCCTGGGTTATTCTCAACAGAATGATCCATACCCTGGGTTGTTCTCAACAGAATGATCCATACCCTGGGTTGTTCTCAACAGAATGATCCACACCCTGGGTTGTTCTCAACAGAATGAGCCATTCACTGGGTTGTTCTCAGCAGAATGAGCCATACCCTGGGTTGTTCTCAACAGAATGATCCATACCCTGGGTTGTTCTCAACAGAATGATCCACACCCTGGGTTGTTCTCAACATAATGAGCCATTCACTGGGTTGTTCTCAGCAGAATGAGCCATACCCTGGGTTGTTCTCAACAGAATGATCCATACCCTGGGTTGTTCTCAACAGAATGATCCATACCCTGGGTTGTTCTCAACAGAATGAGCCATACCCTGGGTTGTTCTCAACAGAATGAGCCATACCCTGGGTTGTTCTCAACAGAAAGATCCATACCCTGGGTTGTTATCAACAGAATGATCCATACCCTAGGTTGTTCTCAACAGAATGATCCATGCCCTGGGTTGTTCTCAGAAGAATGAGCCATACCCTGGGTTGTTCTCCAACAGAATGAGCCATACCCTGGGTTGTTCTCAACAGAATGATCCATACCCTGGGTTGTTCTCAACAGAATGAGCCATACCCTGGGTTGTTCTCAACAGAATGAGCCATACCCTGGGTTGTTATCAACAGAATGAGCCATACCTTGGGTTGTTCTCAACAGAATGAGCCATACCCTGGGTTGTTATCAACAGAATGAGCCATACCTTGGGTTGTTATCAACAGAATGAGCCATACCCTGGGTTGTTATCAACAGAATGAGCCATACCATGCGTTGTTCTGTCTATTGTGAATAAAATTTGCAGTGGAACATGCACCTGAATGCACTCACGACTCCTTTCTACCCGCACAAAAATTACAATCTGTTTCTCTGAATTTGCCCTGTGAAGTTTTACATTGTAAGATGATATTTTTTATAATTTAGCTAGTCATGTTGGCAATAGAACAAGATTTCAAATGATACCCACATGACCCAGATTGTGGATTTATAATGGACCGTTTCTGGATTATGTAAACAACAACAACAACAGAACAAAACATCTCCACATAGTTCCTCAACGACACAGATCGGAGACCTAAAAACAAAGTGCATTGAAACTGCTTAGGACCTGTGGCTTTGGAGAAGAGTACCGTAAATGTAAAATGCACATAAAATCAAGAGTATAATGTTTGGATTCAGTCTTGTTTCAAGTGAACTGTTTTGTCTCCAACTTTGATCTAATCATTTTCCCATAATCTCCTAATTGTTCCATTTTTAATTGTTACCGTGGTTATATTTCTTCTGTAAGAAACATTTCCATATAGGCCACATTTGTAACGTCTTGTCATGTCTTTATTCTTTTGGAACTTCTGTGAGGGTAATGTTTACTGTTCCTTTGTATTGTTTATTTATCTTTTGTTTATTATCTACTTCACTTGCTTTGACAATGTTAACATATGTTTCCCATGCTAATAAAGTGCCTTGAATTGAATTGAAATGAATTGAATTGAGAGAGAACTGGACAAGAACCTGACACCCTCAGCACACTGAAGGACAAACACCTACCTGGAGGTGACAGCATTCCCACCCCCATATATCCACCTAGGCACAACTATGACAACATAACCAACAAAAACGGGTCACAACTCCTGCAGCTCTGTCGCCGGCTGTGTTTGTACATAGTCAATGGTAGGCTTCGAGGAGATTCCTATGGTAGGTACACCTATAGCTCATCTCTTGGCAGTAGTACTGTAGACTACTTTATCACGGACCTCAACCCAGAGTCTCTCAGAGCGTTCACAGTCAGCCCACTGACACCCCTATCAGACCACAGCAAAATCACACTCTACTTGAACAGATCAATATTCAATCATGAGGCATCAAAGCCAAAGGAACTGAATAATATTAAGAAATGCTATAGACGGAAGGAAAGTAGTGTGGAAACCTACCAAAAAACAATTAGGCAACAACAAATCCAATCCCTTTTAGACAACTTCCTGGACAAAATGTTAAAATGTAATAGTGAAGGTGTAAACTTGGCAGTAGAAAATCTTAACAGTATATTTGACCTCACAGCTTCCCTATCAAATCTAAAAATCTCAAATAGAAAACCGAAGAAAATGAACAACAATGACAAATGGTTTGATGAAGAATGCAAAAATCTAAGAAAGAAATTGAGAAACCTGTCCAACCAAAAACATAGAGACCCGGAAAACCTGAGTCTACACCTTCACTATGGTGAATCACTAAAACAATACAGAAATACACTACGGAAAAAGAAGGAACAGCATGTCAGAAATCAGCTCAATGTAATTGAAGAGTCCATAGACTCTAACCACTTCTGGGAAAATTGGAAAACACTAAAGAAACAACAACACAAAGAATTATCTATCCAAAATTGAGATGTATGGGTAAACCACTTATCCAATCTTTTTGGCTCTATAATAAAGAATAAAGAGCAAAAACATGTACATGATCAAATACAAATCTTAGAATCAACTATTAAAGACTACCAGAACCCACTGGATTACCCAATTACCCTGAATGAGCTACAGGACAAAATAAAAACCCTCCAACCCAAAAAGGCCTGTGGTGTTGATGGCATCCTTAATGAAATTATCAAATATACAGACAACAAATTCCAATTGGCTATACTAAAACTCTTTAACATCATCCTCAGCTCTGGCACCTTCCCCAATATTTGGAACCAAGGACTGATCACCCCAATCGGCAAAAGTGGAGACAAATTTGACCCCAATAACTACCGTGGGATATGCGTCAACAGCAACCCTAGGAAAATCCTCTGCCTTATCATTAACAGCAGACTCATACATTTCCTCAGTGAAAACAATGTACTGAGCAAATATCAAATTGGCTTTTTACCAAATTACTGTATGACAGACCACGTATTCACCCTACACACCCTAATAAGCAAACAAACAAATCAAACAAAGGAAAAATCTTCTCATGCTTTGTTGATTTCAAAAAAGCCTTCGACTCAATTTGGCATGAGGGTCTGCTATACAAATTGATGGAAAGTGGTGTTTGGGGAAAAACATAAACCATCATAAAATCCATGTACACAAACAAGTGTGCGGTTAAAATTGGCAAAAAAACACACATTTCTTTCCACGTGGCCGTGGGGATCAACAAATTGGCTAGGGCAGTTGAACAGTCTGCAGCATCCGGCCTCACCCTACTAGAATCTGAAGTAAAATGTCTGTTTGCTGATGATCTGGTGCTTCTGTCACCAACCAAGGAGGGCCTACAGCAGCACCTTGATCTTCTTCTGCACAGATTCTGTCAGACTTGGGCCCTGACATTAAATCTCAATAAGACAAAAATAATGGTGTTGCAAAAAAGGTCTAGTTGCCAGGACCACAAATACAAATGTAATCTAGACACCGTTTCCCTAGAGCACAAAAACTATACATACCTCTGCTCTCTGACTGGGGCGGCAGGTAGCCTAGTGGGTAGAGCGTTGGACTTATAACTGAAAGGCTGCATCATCAAATCCCCAAGCTGACAAGGTAAACATCTGTTGTTCTGCCCTTGGCAATTAACCCACTGTTCCTAGGCCGTCATTGTAAATAGGAATTTGTTCATAACTGATTTGCCTGGTTAAATAAAAAATGAACATCAGCAAGACAGGTAACTTCCACAAAGCTGTGAACAATCTGAGAGACAACGAACATACAATTTGACATATCAATTAGGATCTGCCTACCTGTAGGGATGAATCAGTTATAGATTAGATAGACCATTTCCCTTTTATGGTCTGAGGTCTGCTCACCAACCAAGAATTCACAAAATGGGACAAACACCAAATTGAGACTCTGCATGCAGAATTCTGCAAAAATATCCTCTTGTGTTCACCAAATAATGCATGAAAATTAAGGAAAGCTTTGACTATATACAGACTCAGTGAGCATAGCCTTGCTATTGAGAAAGGCCGCCGTTGGCTCTCAAGAGAAGACAGGCTATGTGCACACTGCCCACAAAATGAGGTGGAAACTGAGCTGCACTTCCTAACCTCCTGCCAAATGTATGCCCATATTAGAGACACATATTTCCCTCAGATTACACAGATCCACAAAGAATTCTAAAACAAACCTGATTTTGATAAACTCCCATATCTATTGGGTGAAATACCAGTGTGCCATCACAGCAGCAAGATTTGTGACCTGTTGCCACAAGAAAAGGTCAACCAGTGAAAAATAAACAACATTGTAAATACAACCCATATTTATGTTAATTTATTTTCCCTTTTGTACTTTAACCATTTGTACATCGGTACAACTCTGTATATATACATAATATGACATTTGTAATGTCTTTATTCTTTTGGAACTGCTGTGAGTGTAATGTTTACTGTTCTAGATATTAATTGTTAATTTCATTTTCTTTGGCAATGTTAACATAATTTACCCATGCCAATAAAACCCTTTGAGAGAGAGAGAGAGAGAGAGAGAGAGAAATGAATAAAGAGTAAAACAAAGAGAGAACGAGAGCGTGAGAGAGCACCATGCCAAAAAGAGGAGAGCAGGGATCATATTTAGGTGCTGTGAGGTGATCAGAATGAGCTTTATCTCAGTTCTGTAGTAAGAAGATCACTGTCCCTCTAATTCTATATGTCTTAGTGTCCTACTGTCCTTTCAGTGAACCCAGTAGACAGACAGCCAGTTGTTGAATTCAGGTGTGATCACATAGTGGGCTAACAGACCAGATGGTCAGAGTTGTGTTTTCTGGGAAACAGACACATTCCTGTCTAGTAAGACCAGCCAGGAACAAGAGAGGCACGAGGTCCCATTTTAACGCTATTTATACTCACACTCACACATACACACACCCACTCACACACACACTCACTCACACACACACTCTCACACACACACTCACTCACTCACTCACTCACTCACTCACTCACTCACTCACTCACTCACTCACACACTCACACACACACACACATATTCACATACACATACACACCCACACTCACACTCACATACACACCCACTCACTCACACACATACACTCAGACACACACACTCACATTCACACACCCACACACACACCCACACTCACTCACACTCACATGCACACACACACACACACACTCACTCTCACACACACCCACTCACTCACACACACCCACTCAGACACACTCATACACACACAAACACACTCACATTCACACTTATGCACACACACACACACTCAGACTCACACACAAACACACACATACACAAACACTCACACAAACACACACACAGTAGGAGAGGCATGAGGATCATGTCATTAACAGGGAGACAGAACTGTACTCTCATGTCATTAACAGGGAGACAGAACTGTACTCTCATGTCATTAACAGGGAGACAGAACTGTACTCTCATGTCATTAACAGAGAGACAGAACTGTACTCTCATGTCATTAACAGGGAGACAGAACTGTACTCTCATGTCATTAACAGAGAGACAGAACTGTACTCTCATGTCATTAACAGGGAGACAGAACTGTACTCTCATGTCATTAACAGGGAGACAGAACTGTACTCTCATGTCATTAACAGGGAGACAGAACTGTACTCTCATGTCATTAACAGGGAGACAGAACTGTACTCTCATGTCATTTAGACATTTAGACAAGGCTGGAGTCAGCCCAGCAAACTGGGAACGTTCAGAACATTATGTTCTGGGAACGTGGTTCTAACATTTGGATGTTAACATCCCAAAAACATTCAAATAATGTTTTTATTTCAATTCACCCCCTTTTCGTGGTATCCAATTGTTAGCAGTTACTATCTTGTCTCATCGCTACAACTCCCGTACAGGTTCAGGAGAGACGAAGGTCGAAAGTCATGCGTCCTCCGAAACAAAACCCAACCCAACCAAACCACACTGCTTCTTAACACAGCGCACATCCAACCCGGAAGCCAGCTGCACCAATGTGTTGGAGGAAACACTGTGCACCTGGTTAGCCTGCACTGCGCCCGGCCCGCCACAGGAGTCGCTAGTGCGCGATGAAACAAGGACATCCCTACCGGCCAAACCCTCCCTAACCCGGACGGAACTAGGCCAATTGTGCGTCGCCCCACGGACCTCCCGGTTGCGACAGAGCCTGGGCGCGAACCCAGAGTCTCTGGAGGCACTGCTGCAGCTGCAGTACAGTGCCCTAGACCACTGCGCCACCCAGGAGGCCCCGAATAATGTTTTTTTGATCACAAAATGTTTTTGTTTGATACTTTTTTTCCCCGGAAATATTTTAAATGAAATATCCTTGGAGTGTTTTCCTAATATCCATTAAAATGTTGTGCACAACCTCTCTAACTACCTCCACAGAACATTCCCAAAATGTTCTCATTAGATTTCCAGGTAATGTAATTATACAATATACCAGTAATGTTGTTAGAACATACTGCTGGAAGTAAATGCTAGAGGGAACATTCTTGCAACATCAGGTAAATGTTTTGTGCAAACATTGTATAATCATCAGCACAATTGGATAGCTTTTATGTTATGAGTACATTTTCCGCAACTTAATTAACGAATGTCCTGGGAGCTTTCACAGAACCAATTTTGGTTTGCAGGGTGTGCACATGGCTCTTTCTACCTGTAGGGATGAGTCCTCTACTCATGGCTATGTCTACCTGTAGGGATGAGTCCTCTCCTCATGGCTACATCTACCTGTAGGGATGAGTCCTCTACTCATGGCTATGTCTACCTGTAGGGATGAGTCCTCTCCTCATGGCTATGTCTACCTGTAGGGATGAGTCCTCTCCTCATGGCTACATCTACCTGTATTGATGAGTCCTCTCCTCATGGCTATGTCTACCTGTAGGGATGAGTCCTCTCCTCATGGCTACATCTACCTGTAGGGATGAGTCCTCTACTCATGGCTATGTCTACCTGTAGGGATGAGTCCTCTCCCCATGGCTATGTCTACCTGTAGGGATGAGTCCTCTCCTCATGGCTACATCTACCTGTAGGGATGAGTCCTCTTCTCATGGCTACATCTACCTGTAGGGATGAGTCCTCTCCTCATGGCTACATCTACCTGTAGGGATGAGTCGTCTCCTTGTGGCTTTGTCTACCTGTAGGGATGAGTTCTGTCCTCATGGCTATGTCTACCTGTAGGGATGAGTTCTCTCCTCATGGCTTTGTCTACCTGTAGGGATGAGTCCTATCCTCATGGCTATGTCTACCTGTAGGGATGAGTCCTCTCCTCATGGCTACATCTACCTGTAGGGATGAGTCCTCTTCTCGTGGCTACGTCTACCTTTAGGGATGAGTCCTCTCCTCATGGCTACATCTACCTGTAGGGATGAGTTCTCTCCTCATGGCTACGTCTACCTGTAGGGATGAGTCGTCTCCTTGTGGCTTTGTCTACCTGTAGGGATGAGTCCTCTCCTCATGGCTATGTCTACCTGTAGGGATGAGTCCTCTCCTCATGGCTACATCTACCTGTAGGGATGAGTCCTCTTCTCATGGCTACATCTACCTGTAGGGATGAGTCCTCTCCTCATGGCTACATCTACCTGTAGGGATGAGTCCTCTCCTCATGGCTACGTCTACCTGTAGGGATGAGTCGTCTCCTTGTGGCTTTGTCTACCTGTAGGGATGAGTTCTCTCCTCATGGCTACGTCTACCTGTAGGGATGAGTCCTCTCCTCATAACTACATCTACCTGTAGGGATGAGTCCTCTCCTCATGACTACGTCACAAACAAACACACACAGGCAACACAGGACAGAACAGGATGCCTACACTGCACTAGCTGGCATGCAGTGGGATAATTGCTCTGTAACACACACATACAGGCACTCAGGACACACACACACACAGGCACTCAGGACACACACATACAGGCACTCAGCACACACACATACAGGCACTCAGGACACACACACACAGGCACTCAGGACACACACACACAGGCACTCAGGACACACACATACAGGCACTCAGGACACACACATACCGGCACTCAGGACACACACACACAGGCACTCAGGACACACACACACAGGCACTCAGGACACACACATACAGGCACTCAGGACACACACACACAGGCACTCAGGACACACACACACAGGCACTCAGGACACACACACACAGGCACTCAGGACACACACACACAGGCACTCAGGACACACACACACAGGCACTCAGGACACACACACACAGGCACTCAGGACACACACACACAGGCACTCAGGACACACACACACAGGCACTCAGGACACACACACATACAGGCACTCAGGACACACACACACAGGCACTCAGGACACACACACACACAGGCACTCAGGACACACACACACACAGGCACTCAGGACACACACACACAGGCACTCAGGACACACACACACAGGCACTCAGGACACACACACACAGGCACTCAGGACACACACACACAGGCACTCAGGACACACACACACAGGCACTCAGGACACACACACACACACACAGGCACTCAGGACACACACACACAGGCACTCAGGACACACACACGTACAGGCACTCAGGACACACACACACAGGCACTCAGGACACACACACAGGCACTCAGGACACACACAGACAGGCACTCAGGACACACACACAGGCACTCAGGACACACACACACAGGCACTCAGGACACACACACACAGGCACTCAGGACAGGCACTCACACACAGGCACTCAGGACACACACACACAGGCACTCAGGACACACACACACACACACACACACAGGCACTCAGGACACACACACACAGGCACTCAGGACACACACACACACACAGGCACTCAGGACACACACACACACACAGGCACTCAGGACACACACACACAGGCACTCAGGACACACACACACAGGCACTCAGGACACACACGTACAGGCACTCAGGCACTCAGGACACACACACACACAGGCACTCAGGACACACACACACAGGCACTCAGGACACACACACACACACACACACACACAGGCACTCAGGACACACACACACAGGCACTCAGGACACACACACACAGGCACTCAGGACACACACACACACACACACACACACACACACACACACACACACACACACACACACACACACACACACACACACAGGCACTCAGGACACACACACACAGGCACTCAGGACACACACACACAGGCACTCAGGACACACACACACAGGCACTCAGGACACACACACACAGGCACTCAGGACACACACACAAAGGCACTCAGGACACACACACACAGGCACTCAGGACACACACACACAGGCACTCAGGACACACACACACAGGCACTCAGGACACACACACACAGGCACTCAGGACACACACACACAGGCACTCAGGACACACACACACAGGCACTCAGGACACACACACACAGGCACTCAGGACACATACACACACAGGCACTCAGGACACACACACACAGGCACTCAGGACACACACACACAGGCACTCAGGACACACACACACAGGCACTCATGACACATACACACACAGGCACTCAGGACACACACACACAGGCACTCAGGACACAAACACACACACACAGGCACTCAGGACACACACACACAGGCACTCAGGACACACACACACAGGCACTCAGGACACACACACACAGGCACGCAGGACACACACACACAGGCACTCAGGACACACACACACAGGCACTCAGGACACACACACACAGGCACTCAGGACACACACACACAGGCACTCAGGACACACACACACAGGCACTCAGGACACAGACGGGACAAATAAGATTCTGATAATTTAGTGTCAGCGTGCTATAGGGAATTGAAAAGGCTCTTAAACACAGAAGGTGATTAAGAACAGAACCAGCATCCTCTTAAAGTAATCGATAAGGGCTGGAAGAGTCAATGAACAAGTAGATGGATGGTAGCATAACGTAGGAAGGCCTGGAGGGTGTGTGTGTGTGTGACAGCTGGGCTGGAGATATTTACCTCACCATGGTGGTAAGCTGGCAGGCCACAGTCTAGCGGGTATAGTGACTCCTCTGGGGAAAGGAGAGGAGGGGGTAGAGAGAGGAGAGGAGAGGAGGGGATAGAGAGAGGGGAGGAGGGTATAGAGAGAGGAGAGGAGGGGATAATGAGAGGAGGGGATAGAGGGTGAGGAGGGGAGGGAGGAGAGGAGAGGAGGGGATAGTGGGAGGAGAGGAGAGGAGGGGATAGAGGGAGGAGAGGAGGGGATAGTGGGAGGAGAGGGGATAGAGGGAGAGGATGAGATAGAGGGGGTAGGGGGAGAGGAGGGGATAGAGGGAGAGGAGAGGGTAGAGGGAGAGGAGGGGATAGAGGAGAGGGTAGAGGGAGAGGAGGGGATAGAGGGAGGAGAGGGAGAGGAGGGGGTAGAGGGAGAGGAGGGATAGGAGGAGAGGGTAGAGGGAGAGGAGGGGATAGAGGGGGTAGGGGGAGAGGAAGGGCTAGAGGGTGTAGAGGAAGAGGATGGGATATGAGGGGAGTAGAGGGAGAGGAGGGGATATAGGGGGGTAGAGGGAGAGGAGGGGATAGAGGGGGGTAGAGGGAGAGGAGGGGATAGAGGGGGTAGAGGGAGAGGAGGGGATAGAGGGGGTAGAGGGAGAGGAGGGGATAGAGGAGAGAGTAGAGGGAGATGAGGGGATAGAGGGGGTAGAGGGAGAGGAGGGAATAGATGGGGTAGGGGGAGAGGAGGATAGAGGGTGTAGAGGGATAGAGGGTGTAGAGGGAGAGGAGGGGATAGAGGGAGAGGAGGGGATAGAGGAGAGGGTAGAGGGAGAGGAGGGGATAGAGGGAGAGGAGAAAATAGAGGAGAGGGTAGAGGGAGAGGAGGGGATAGAGGAGAGGGTAGAGGGAGAGGAGGGGATAGAGGGGGTAGAGGGAGAGGAGGGGATAGAGGAGAGGGTAGAGGGAGAGGAGGGGATAGAGGGGGTAAGGGGAGAGGAAGGGCTAGAGGGTGTAGAGGAAGAGGAGGGGATATGAGGGGAGTAGAGGGAGAGGAGGGGATAGAGGGGGTAGAGGGAGAGGAGGGGATAGAGGAGAGGGTAGAGGGAGAGGAGGGGATAGAGGGGGTAGAGGGAGAGGAGGGGATAGAGGAGAGTGTAGAGGGAGATGAGGGGATAGAGGGGGTAGAGGGAGAGGAGGGGATAGAGGAGAGGGTAGAGGGAGAGGAGGGGATAGAGGGGGTAGAGGGAGAGGAGGGGATAGAGGAGAGGGTAGAGGGAGATGAGGGGATAGAGGGGGTAGGGGGAGAGGAGGGGCTAGAGGGGGTAGAGGGAGAGGAGGGGATAGAGGGGGTAGAGGGAGAGGAGGAGATAGAGGAGAGGGTAGAGGGAGATG
This sequence comes from Oncorhynchus nerka, assembly GCF_034236695.1. Lineage (NCBI taxonomy): Eukaryota > Metazoa > Chordata > Actinopteri > Salmoniformes > Salmonidae > Oncorhynchus > Oncorhynchus nerka. Next base: position 91,751,174 of record NC_088397.1, on the reverse strand, counting down.
AGGGGGTAGAGGGAGAGGAGGGGATAGAGGAGAGGGTAGAGGGAGATGAGGGGATAGAGGGGGTAGGGGGAGAGGGAGGGGCTAGAGGGGGTAGAGGGAGAGGAGGGGATATGAGGGGAGTAGAGGGAGAGCAGGGGATAGATGGGGTAGAGGGAGAGGAGGGGATATAGGGGGTAGAGGGAGAGGAGGGGATAGAGGAGAGTGTAGAGGGAGATGAGGGGATAGAGGGAGGTAGAGGGAGATGAGGGGATAGAGGGGGTAGAGGGAGAGGAGGGGATAGAGGAGAGGGTAGAGGGAGAGGAGGGGATAGAGGGGGTAGAGGGAGAGGAGGGGATAGAGGGGAGGGTAGAGGGAGATGAGGGGATAGAGGGGTAGGGGGGAGAGGAGGGGCTAGAGGGGGTAGAGGGAGAGGAGGGGATATGAGGGGAGTAGAGGGAGAGCAGGGGATAGATGGGATAGAGGGAGAGGAGGGGATAGAGGGGGGTAGAGGGAGAGCAGGAAATAGAGGGGGGGTGTTGTGTCTTTGGCTATGCCGGATTAAGTGATATGACATGCTATTCTATAAAATCCTTTCTCTGTAATTAATATTACCTGATTGAGCTAGTCATGTAAATGTAATTAACTAGAAAGTCGGGGCACCTCAAAATAGTACTAGTATAGTAGTAAACTCTTAAAGACCTAGTAATATTTTACATCAATAGCAGTCAATATTACTCATCAACTTATTTCAGTCTCATCTGAAAGTTGTAAATTCTTCACGAACCCTGGCTAACAAGTTGAATCAGCAATACAAAATTGGGTTTAATTATTTATTTACTAAATACCTAACTAATCACACAGAATTACATATACACAGAATTAATCATACCTTGATTACAAATTATATCATAAAGGAAAACGTCCCTAGCGGGCGGAACAGATGACAGCTTGTTACACAAAAGAAAAGGGGCTGGGCTTGAGTGAAAGAGCGGGAAGACTGAGGAACAAAAGGAAGAAGCTGGGCTATCGTAAATACAGTATCTTATGCATTCTAAATTATCGCCCATTTGGAAAAGGAAAATGCAATAAATATTTACTCTGAGCTGCGCTTCGGTAGGTTGGTGGTAGATGGAAGGCCGTGTTGCCCAACAGAGTCCTTTGTCCTTTGAAGAATGTCTCTGCTGGCAAATTGGATACGTTGTAGTAATGTCGTTACTGTCTGTTCTTTCCTAGCCCATGTTTGCAGCTGCTGTTGCTAACTCAACGGCTAGGAGGTATCACTTCTGTAGTGAATAAGAGTTCAAAGTTCATACCATTCGCATCCAAAGGTCACGCTGAGGTTGGCTTCGTTCTGTAGTTATTATCTGAACCATTCTGACATCGGATCGTCATCCTAATGTACCCGGAACAGCTGACATGGTAGTCCTTTTAACATATGGACCATCGTCCTCACATCCTCGGAACAGGAGGTTACATTTTCGTTATATAGTGGAGGTAGAAGGGTGTGTCTGAAAAGTGATAGGGATGAGTTGAGCAGAGCCCTAACCTTATGAAAACCCAAATCTCTCATTTGGAAGCTAAAATTACATTTAATCTTTTCACCAAAGTGTTTATATTCAAACATATAAATTGAACAACAATTCCATGTGAATCCGATAACTACAATGTGCAGACTTTCCACTGTAGAGTTTATGTCATCCTATCATTGATGAGAATGTCTCAGATGACAACTGAACTGACATCATATTCATTAACCTGTTGCTTCTACTCGGGACGCTTGCGTCCCAACTAGAGCTCTGGAAATGCAAATGCGCTACGCTAAATGCTAATAGTATTAGTTAAAACTCAAAAGTTCATTAAAATACACATGCAGGGTATCGAATTAAAGCTACACTCGTTGTGAATCCAGGCAACAAGTCAGATTTTTAAAATGCTTTTCGGCGAAAGCATGAGAAGCTATTATCTGATAGCATGCAACACCCCAAAAGACCCACAGGGGACGTAAACAAAATAATTAGCATTTCGGCGTTACACAAACCGCACAATAAAATAGAAAACATTCATTACCTTTCACCATCTTCTTTGTTGGCACTCCTAGATGTCCCATAAACACTATTTGGGTCTTTATTTCGATTAAATCGGTCCATATAAAGCCTAGATATCGTTATATGTAGACTGTGTGATAAACGAAAAAAACATAGTTTCAAAACGTAACGTCATTTTTTTAAATTCAAAAAGTCGACGATAAACTTTCACAAAACACTTCGAAATACGTTTGTAATGCAACTTTAGGTATTAGTAAACGTTAATAAGCGATAAAATTAATCAGGAGGCGATGTAAAGATCATTAGCTGTCCGTCTGGAAAAATGTCCGGCTAGAAACTCAACGAAAATATCCGGTCCTAGACCGGATTAGATACGGTGTCCTGTATGTGTTTGACCAAGAAAAACTCGAAGGGAAATGACAAGACTCTAGACACCCTGTGGAAGCTGTAGGTACTGCAACCTCAGTCAATTAATTGTGGTTCACGTTTATCAATGGGTTCAAGTAGGGCATGGATATATTTTCCCCATTTTCAGTGATCAGTTTTTCCTGTGCTTTTCGATGTAAATGCCGTTCTGGTAAAGCCACAGCAGTGATTTAACCAGTTTTTTAAACGTCTGAGTGTTTTCTATCCACACAGACTAAGCAAATGCATATACTATATTCCTGGCATGAGTAGCAGGGCGCTGAAATGTTGCGCGATTTTTAACAGAATGTTCAAAAAAGTAAAGGGTCGACTGAAGAGGTTAAGTACTCACGCATATGTTCAACTGGTCAGATTACCGGAATATGGTTAATTTCCCCCCACCTTTTGATGTTCCCAGAATCTCTATATTAACCAAGGGGTTTTCAAATGTCACATCAGTAGGGTAGAGAGAGGAAAAAGGGGGGGGGGTATTTATGACTGTCATAAACCTACCCCCAGGCCAACGTCATGACAGGGGGTAGAGGAAGAGGAGGGGATAGAGGGGAGGGTAGAGGGAGAGGTGTGGCTGGGTAGATGGAGAGGAGAGGGGGTGTAGAGGGAGAGGAGGGGAAATGGGAAGGGTAGAGGGAGAGGAGGGGAAAGAGGGGAGGGTACAGGGAGAGGAGGGGCTGGGCTGGGTAGATGGAGAGGAGGGGAAAGAGAGGATGTAGAGGGAGATAACTCATAACTCATAGCCTGACTAAATATGTAAAGTCTATGTTCTCTTAGCGAATGGTTAGTCAGATGGGAAGAAATTTGGACCTACTGCATGACTTTGTTAATAAAGACAGAGACCTATCAGTCTGTCAGATCCTTCCATCACCTTCCCTCCATCACCTTTCCTATATCCCTCCTTCCCTCCATCACCTTCCCCCATCACCTTCCCTATATCCCTCCTTCCCCCCATCACCTTCCCTATATCCCTCCTTCCCTCCATCACCTTCCCCCATCACCTTCCCTATATCCCTCCTTCCCTCCATCACCTTCCCCCATCACCTTCCCTATATCCCTCCTTCCCTCCATCGCCTTCCCTCCATCATCTTCCCTATATCCCTCCTTCCCTCCATCACCTTCCCTATATCCCTCCTTCCCTCCATCACCTTCCCTATATCGCTCCTTCCCTCAATCACCTTCCCTATATCCCTCCTTCCCTCCATCACCTTCCCTCCATCACCTTCCCTATATCCCTCCTTCCCTCCATCACCTTCCCTATATCCCTCCTTCCCTCATCACCTTCCCTCCATCACCGTCCTTTATCCCTCCTTCCCTCCATCACCTTCCCTCCATCCCTCATTCCCTCTCTCTCTCATCATTCCTCCATCTCACCTTCCCTCCCTCCATCCCTCCTTCCCTCTCTCTCTCATCATTCCTCCATCTCACCTTCCCTCCATCCCTCATTCCCTCTCTCTCATCATTCCTCCCTCAGCTTCCCTATATCCCTCATTCCCTCTCTCTCATCATTCCTCCCTCACCTTCCCTATATCCCTCATTCCCTCTCTCTCTCTCTCATCATTCCTCCATCTCACCTTCCCTATATCCCTCATTCCCTCTCTCTCATCATTCCTCCCTCACCTTCCCTACATCCCTCCTTCCCTCTCTCTCATCATTCCTCCATCTCTCCTTCCCTCCACCCGGCAGTCCGTCAACATTAGACCGATGCCGTGCCATCCAGTGTACTCCCTCTCCATTCATCACCACGGCAACATGGACGATGTCCTAAAAGGTTTTGCTGATCTTGTTTTTCCCTAATTGCTAACACAACACCACTTCTCCTGTTCATCGCTGTTAGGTAGCTGCTAACACAACACCACTTCTCCTGTTCATCGCTGTCTGTAGCCGCTAACACAACACCACCTCTCCTGTTCATCGCTGTTAGGTAGCTGCTAACACAACACCACCTCTCCTGTTCATCGCTGTCTGTAGCTGCTAACACAACACCACCTCTCCTGTTCATCGCTGTCTGTAGCTGCTAACACAACACCACTTCTCCTGTTCATCGCTGTCTGTAGCTGCTAACACAACACCACTTCTCCTGTTCATCGCTGTCTGTAGCTGCTAACACAACACCACTTCTCCTGTTCATCGCTGTCTGTAGCTGCTAACACAACACCACTTCTCCTGTTCATCGCTGTTAGGTAGCTGCTAACACAACACCACTTCTCCTGTTCATCGCTGTCTGTAGCTGCTAACACAACACCACACCACTGCTCTCCTGTTCATCGCTAGCTGCTAACACAACACCACTTCTCCTGTCTGTAGCACAACACCACTTCTCCTGTTCATCGCTGTCTGTAGCACAACACCACTTCTCCTGTTCATCGCTGTCTGTAGCTATTAACACACACCACTTCTCCTGTTCATCGCTGTCTGTAGCTGCTAACACAACACCACTTCTCCTGTTCATCGCTGTCTGTAGCTGCTAACACAACACCACCTCTCCTGCTGCTAACACAACACCACTTCTCCTGTTCATCGCTGTTAGGTAGCTGCTAACACAACACCACTTCTCCTGTTCATCGCTGTCTGTAGCTGCTAACACAACAACCTGTTCATCACTTCTCCTGTTCATCACTGTCTGTAGCTGCTAACACAACACCACTGTTCTCCTGTTCATCACTGTCTGTAGCTGCTAACACAACACCACTTCTCCTGTTCATGCTGTCAGCTGCTAACACAACACCACTTCTCCTGTTCATCGCTGTCTGTAGCTGCTAACACAACACCACTTCTCCTGTTCATCGCTGTCTGTAGCTGCTAACACAACACCACCTCTCCTGTTCATCGCTGTCTGTAGCTGCTAACACAACACCACTTCTCCTGTTCATCGCTGTTAGGTAGCTGCTAACACAACACCACTTCTCCTGTTCATCGCTGTCTGTAGCTGCTAACACAACACCACTTCTCCTGTTCATCACTGTTAGGTAGCTGCTAACACAACACCACTTCTCCTGTTCATCACTGTCTGTAGCTGCTAACACAACACCACTTCTCCTGTTCATCACTGTTAGGTAGCTGCTAACACAACACCACCTCTCCTGTTCATCACTGTCTGTAGCTGCTAACACAACACCACTTCTCATGTTCATCACTGTTAGGTAGCTGCTAACACAACACCACTTCTCCTGTTCATCACTGTTAGGTAGCTGCTAACACAACACCACTTCTCCTGTTCATCACTGTCTGTAGCTGCTAACACAACACCACTTCTCCTGTTCATCACTGTTAGGTAGCTGCTAACACAACACCACCTCTCCTGTTCATCACTGTTAGGTAGCTGCTAACACAACACCACCTCTCCTGTTCATCGCTGTTAGGTAGCTGCTAACACAACACCACCTCTCCTGTTCATCACTGTTAGGTAGCTGCTAACACAACACCACCTCTCCTGTTCATCACTGTTAGGTAGCTGCTAACACAACACCACCTCTCCTGTTCAT